>NW_005803738.1:31184-33540 GCF_000240725.1 Microchloropsis gaditana
AGAGAATGATCGGTAGAGAAAACGGGGAGGTTGAATCGTGGGGAACGACAAGATTATACGACGCCTGCATCTCCATGGACAGCAGGTCTCGCAGCGCCGCCGAGGAGAGAGGGATCCGATCCAATCTATAATTTTTGTTCAGCTGCAGACTGGACCATACCCATCCCAACGCAGCCAAGCAGGAGCAAAACGCCAGCATTCTCGTGACGGCAATTTTGCGGGGCAAAGCATTTGTTTTCGTGGAGGCGCGGTAAAGGACATTGGGGATCTTCGCCAAATTTCTCCCACCAGGCACTCGCCACCGTCCAGAGGCCATCCTGCCGGCCCAGGCGGACAGCACCCCGTGCTGTCCCTGTGCAATTTGGTGGTGGAAGCATGAGTGAGCGATTGGGTTTTGAAATTCCACAGGTGGCTATAAATCCGACCCAGCTGTATCAGGATGAGGATGAGGGCTCTCTACTACTTCACATGCCTCATTTTCCAGACAGGGCAAGGAGCAATAGGCGTGGGTCGTTATGACTGGCTTTCGTGTCAGCCCATGAAAGTAATTCAGCCACTTTGTCCAATGATGCAATAGAATTGCAAAAGATTCAAGAAGCCCGTGGTGTCGGACAGTTACAGAGGACTTGCTCCTGGAAAGAACAGGAATACGCAAGAACTTTGCCCGACCAGATCTTCGTCGAAAGATCTACAAGAATAACTCAGTAGCGTTCTGAATCGCATCTGTTTTCTTAATCACATTTCGCGAAATTTTACTGGCCACGATCTGAATGTACTACCGTCCGACACGGCGGCAGAACGGCAGAAGCCTTGAAGCAATTCTTTATTTCCCTTTCTCCTCTCGGGATGTTGTCGGATAGTCAGCATGTTCATTAACCAAACTAAAGTGTCCTCAAAAGGGTCGCAACGTCGATTTTCTTTGAATTTCAATGACCTTTGGGACGCGGGGGTGGGCAGATGATGCCATCTTTTAAATCAGTGATAGTGGGCCCATCTGTCATTTCCGTGCACGCACCATTTGATTGATTCATGTGAATCCACTGCCTTTCAAGAACATGGCACATACATGAGGACTCTGAGTAGGCCACAAATTTGTCGCAGGAATGAACAACAAGCTGATAGCTGGCTTCAAAGAGCCCTGGATCAGAGCTTGGGTGGGCGTCACATGCCGCGTCCTGGTTTGGGAAAAGAAACGTTTGGATGACCGTTACAGAGTAACGTCTCGGACTGCCTGCCAAGAAGTAGAATGTCTAGGAAAGGACGTGCACGGGCGACAGGGCACTACTGCAACTGAAGGTACTCATCTGTGGTAGATCTCTCATGTAGTTCACGGCTGCCTAGCTTCCGTGTGAGAGGTGGACGGCTTCCCGGCTTGACAACCTCCTCCAAAGATGGCGGGAGGCTCCCCAAAATATCTGCGGCCCTTCTGAAATAGCGAAGGAAAGGAATGGATCACCAAACTTAATTTATGGATTTATGTATTGGGTTTCTAATATTTTATTTTATTCGCAAATGTTGTGTTGCTCGTTCTTTTGTCGTTTCTTGCACTTCCCTGCATGATTCTTCGTCTTTCTATCATTTTTGCAACGTTACGTGCCTTCTACACTTTAACGACGGTAGCGAGCTCTCTTGAAATTAAAGTACAGAGAGAGGATTCCCCGTTCAAAAAGACACTTGAATCCTCGCTTGTGGCTCTTCTCCCACTGACAGTAAGGAAAATATATGATGGGAGGGGCAAGGGAAAGAAAGATACATCAAATGTGAGCAGAACATCAATACTTGATGGGCTCATCGCAAACATTTCAGACCAAGCAACGTGTCCCGTGACTCATCACGGTTCCGTTTCAGGCTCTGCGCCTACCTCCTTATTCAGAATTTTAAACGCCACGTCCTCATAGGGCGGCCCGGCGTGAAAGCGAATTATCGTAAATTCGGGATTATCGCACCTCTCCATAAAAAAGGTCGGGGCCTGAATTGACAGGATACGGAAAGGAAACGAAACAAGATTGATGAAGCCAGGCAGACGCCTCCTGGCCTCCCCCTCCCCCCTGCCTTCCCCTTGTCCACCTCCCCCCCGAACCGACCTTCGTCTTGTCGATCAGGTCAGGATAAAAGACGTTAAATTTGTAACCTTGGACGGTCTTGGGCGGGGGGTTGTCGTGGTCGTAGTGGGTCCGGTTGTACATGTTCCAGTCCCAGCCTAGGGGGTGGGAGAAGGAAATAAGAGAGGAGGGTAAGGTACCGGAAAGAGGGCAGTCACCAGGAATCAAAATCCCGAGTGGCAGCGCCAAGAATCCTCTGGAAAACCTTAGCGGTTCTCTTTCCCCTCCTGTCCCTCCCTCCCTCCCTCCCTCCC
>NW_005803738.1:35357-36905 GCF_000240725.1 Microchloropsis gaditana
AACCGCCTCACTTCCTCCTCGGGGTGCCGCATCCCCAGGACTAAATGGGGCAGCACCAGCGGGTCTGTGAGTAAATCCATGCCTAACGCACTTGTGAAGCAACGATTCACCGCCCGCGCTACTTGATGGAGCCGATCCTTATCCGCACGCCGTGTCGCCTGGTCCAGGGCGAGGAAAAGCTGTATGAGGGAAACGTGCTGGGAAAGGAAAGTGGCCACCAGCTCCCTTTCGCGTTCCCGACTCTGTGCTGTCCGCGACAATGAGTCCGAGGGCGGAAGCGCGCGGAGGAAAGCCTTGATTCGATCCCATTGTTCCGGGGTAGTCTCTGGTGATGGGGAAGCAGAATCCGCTGAGGAGGCTGCCATCACTCTGGGTGTGGTTTGTTGGCAATCACAGGACAGCAATCAGTCAGCGACAACGAACTGCACTAGGCGGGCACGGTGGTGCTCACAGTTTCTGTGCATATCCCGCAAGCGCTGTTGTGTCAACCTCTTCATAGAGAAAGTGCTGTCCGGCAGCAAATTAAGCGACTCGCCGGAGGGGCAAGCCGCCGCAATAGCGTGCCCTCAAAAACCGGAAAACATCCAATAAGTTAAACCTTCTCTGAGCCATCTCGCCTGACCGAGCATACTGACACGCTCTCCTTGAAATTCATCGTGGTTTTCCACTACGTGAGCTTGCTTAGCGTTGCCATAGAGGAGAATAGTCGTGATTCTAACCTCCTCACCCCTACTGTTAAAGTAGCCCCCTCGCGAAGCCTCACATTTCTCGATATCATCTCACCGTCAGCTTACAGAGGTACCAAAAGCAACTTTCAAAAGTGCAACCGTATGCTAGCACTTATTCTCCGGCGCAAGCTCCCCCCGGAGACCAGGCGATTATTCCCTCCACTCAGTCACGTTTGTTCACGCTCCCCTCCACGACTAGCGGCTACCTATCGCTTGGGCCCTCAGCCACGCTACGTCGTCTCACACCATGGCCCTCGGCGCGTCATTGTTGTGCAAAACTCGTCCAAGCAGCGCATGCCACCACCCCCACCTCCGCCCAAAGGCCGTCGATTTCCCCCGTATTTCTACTTTCTGGGTTTCATCTCCATCGGTGGCACCGCTTACTACTTCGCCTCGTTCGAAGAGACACCCTACACGGGCAGAAAGAGGCCCATGCTCGTAAGCAGGGCCACGGAGCTTCAGGTCAGGATGTCGTGTCTTATATTCGTCGACCCTCACTTTGTGCCCCTCCACTCTATCAGTCCGTCGTGTTTCCGGGCAACAAGCCCCTCTTGCCTTGACCCCCCACCCAACCTCCCACTCTCCCCTTTCCAGATCGGCGAGGCTTCGAACAAGGCACTGCTCCGTCAATTCCAGGGACGTATCCTTCCCCCTGACCACCGGACAGTCCGATTGTTGCAAAAAGTCGGGAAGAAACTGGCGCGGGAGGGGGGGGCCGACGCCCAGAACCTTCACTGGGAATTTCACGTCATCGCCGAAGGTACCTCTTTTCTCGTATGCACCTAGGAAGGAAAGGGGGGGGGAGGTGATGGTGCCCGAC
>NW_005803738.1:36967-37393 GCF_000240725.1 Microchloropsis gaditana
TGGGGGGGATGGCGATGGGTGGGACGTGCCGGCGGAGAGAGAGAGGGGGGAAGGAAGAGAGGGTGGGAGGGGAAGGCAGGGCGAGTGGAGTGGATAGCCAAGCCACAGGATCCACTCTCTCGCCTCCTTTTGATATATTGTCCATGGCATTATGTAGCGTGTGCATGGCAAGACCTCACCGCGTGCGGCATGCCCCCCCTCCTACAGAGGACGTGATGAATGCGGCCGCCATGCCGGGAGGGAAAGTTGTCATATTCACCGGGCTCAAGGTACAAGGGTGGGACAGGAAAGGGGTAGACACAGGAAAATGGAAAGCAGGGAGCCTGGCTAGAAAGTGGCGAGCCGCTCGTGTTTTTATATATACCTGTCCCGGGGTCTCCCTCTGTCCTTTCTCCCTCCCGCCCTCCCTTCCTCCCGCCCTTTCGT
>NW_005803738.1:40534-42370 GCF_000240725.1 Microchloropsis gaditana
TGAGGGAGGAAAAAAGGCAGGGAAGGAGGACGTGAGGGAGGGAGAGAAAGGACCATGCCGATCGATTCCGCGAGCATCATTGACGCTATTTTCCTTTTTGTCGTACCCTCATTCCCGGTTGGTTAGGAGCTCAAACAGAGACGCCCTCTCACTTCCGGATTCATCACTCGGGTCCCGCCCCCAGAAACGAAGCCTTTAATTTTTTAATCAGACACCTCGCACCCGGGGCCCCTCTTTAAATAAGCTGACCTCTTGCAGACAGACAATGTCGACGTCCAAGCTTTCGATGAATTTACATATTGCCTCTAAATTCTCGATCGGATTCCACCTTACAAGGGGTGCAATCCAGACATTGTAGGTTAAGACCTGGAGAGAAAATACTTCGTGAAAGGGACGACTCATATCTTGCTTAAACCCCTCATTATCCTCACAACATTCTTTCCTCAGCGTCATAGAAGCTCAGATTCAAGCCTCACGTGCGTTAGAACGGCTGGATGGTGCGGCCCATTGACCCCCGTTTCCCCTCTGACCAACCCCCGCCCCCCCCGCCTACACGCACTCTGAAAGTCTGCTTTCGCCTGCCACCGTCAGTCTGCGTTGAGCTTTCGCCTTTCGTTTCCGCACCGTCGGATAGTTTCATGATGTCATTCACACACGCTGATCGATGCAGAGTGACTTCTTAAATGCGCTTCCCTTATCCTCTCATCGTCGGATGCTCTGTGTGTAGAAGGGGAGGCGCCAAGGAAGGTATGGAATCCGAAGGTATACCATGACTTGTACTTGTTGTAACCATGTACCAATTTCTCCCACAAAAGGTCACGAATCAAAGGCGTGCCCCCGAGCATTGGCCCTAAACGGGGAGTCGTAACCCTTTGAACTAGCACGGAAGAGTAACCTCCCCACCCCCCCTGTGCCTCCATACAATTTGTTCCAGCAATGCCATATTGTAGGAACGGCCGCTTAAAAATACGACAACGAGACGTATAGCGATAGAGCGTATCCCTGCGCAAAAGTTCAACATGTCAGGTATTCTCTGGGGAAAACACAGGATAACATGATCGTTTACAGGACTGAAGTGGTGGGGCACAGGGCGATTTCCCGGGCAGCCAAGTTGTGTGCTCAAGTCGTGACTAAATGCTTGTCATTTGTGAGTTTATAGACCATCAGTGTTTGTCATTATTTATTTGTAAGCGCTTTCCATTGGTGTTGCACTGCTCTAGACAAGTAGCATGTATATATAAGAAAGACAGACTGCGACTCATTGTCCGTCTCCGTTTCTCGGTTGTCGTTGAGCTGGGTAGACATCCCTGCGTTCTGGCGCAAGCTCGTGTTCGATTAGCTAGCACTGCATTGTGGCACCGCGGAGTCGCAAATGGGTCTCAGCAGTGAGTGCCAGCCACATGCTCAATCATGCAGAGCAAAGAGCGCTGTGTCGTGCACACCAAAATTTGTTTTTTGTTCGTCTTATTAGCTTTCCTTTCCATGGCCATGTGTGCCCCCTCGTTTCTGGATCTTATGTGCCTTATCGAAACTTCTTGCGTGTCTGTAAGGGGTTTTAACCCAGATACCAACACGGGCTGGCTCCCACCCTCTTGGTCCGACATCGGGCGTGGGCCGCATGTCTCTTCAGTTAGGGTTAAGGTTAAGGCCGACCCTACCCCTGACCCGCACCTCGCCCCTCACCATTGCCACGCTTCTCCCTCCCACCGGCCTCCCCTCTCCTTGATCACATCATAGTCTCCACGTCGACCTGCCTCCCCACATAAAACGGTCCGGCTTTGGAATATGTTCGGAGCTCCTCCAAGACGTCTTCTCCCAACAGACCCCGCGCCCTCC
>NW_005803737.1:0-42322 GCF_000240725.1 Microchloropsis gaditana
GTAACGAGGGGGAAATTCAAGTGGGTCGTGGAATGAATGTGACTCCCACCCGTCCATGTCGCTCTCCCCTCGATGCCGCTTCTTGTACCGGGACGACCGGTCTTTGGTCGAGGGTTTCGCGGACTCGTACAAGTAGGAGGCCTCCGCCCGCTAGTGGAGGGACGAATGGGTATGAGAGCGGGGGGACGTGGAGGGACGAATGGGCATGAGAGCAGCCAGTATTGGTTTCCGAAGCCAATCCAGCGTTCGGTTCCATCCGACCCGGCAAACACCTCCTTCTTAGGATTAGGGGAAGCAACGTGCGCTCGTGGCCTGCCCCAGTCCCTCCAAAACAAAAATTTCACCTGGAGAAATGCCTCTTCTTCCCTGCCACCGCATCAGCTTTCCAGTCACCCCTTCCATCCCTCCTTCCTCCCATCACAATTCATGCACACATCCCTTCCCCTCGCCCTCTCTACCTGTTTCCGCATTTGCTGCTCCTGCTCGCGTCTCCGCTTCTCGTTTTCATACGCCAGGGCTTCGGCCTGGAAGAACGAGGAGGAAGGCGGAGAGGGGGGTCGCCCAATGAGTGCTTGCGAGAACTCAAAGACTTAAGACAATCCGCACGTGGCTTTTAAAAGGAGAATGTGAGGCAGGAATTAAGATCGAACGGAAAAGTAAAGACTACAGACTTGAGGGGGGGCAGGGAGGAGAAGGGGGGAAAGCAAAGCGATAGACTGGAGGAGAGAGGTAAAAACAGACCTGTGTGCGGATGCCAAGACGCCGGTACTGCTGGAGCTGTTCGATGCGCTTGCGCAGTCGCTTGGCCTCCAAAATACCCTAGAGAAAGATGATGGAGGAACGATGAAGGGGGGAGGGACGGGGGTGGAAGAGTAGATGTCAGAAGGATGATCGCGCGGTATCATTAGTAAAGGAGAGGTGGAGACGGCGCCCAAGGGCGCAGGAAGGGTGGCGAGCGGGGAGGAAAAATACGAGAAACACGGACATCGGGGAAGAGGGAAGAGGGAGAACAGAGACCGGAAGATGGGCACAGAAACTGGTGCCTGGGGAGGTAGAAAGGCAGTCTGAAGCGGCGCGAATGGCCATCACCGAAGCCAAGAGAGGGCACAAAGGCGTCGGGAGAGAGTCAAGACCGCGACCTACCAGGACAAACTGCTCGTGCTCTTGCGGGGTCTGATAGCGGGCGAATACCCGGAGTTTGGCAATGAGCTCCCGCTCATCCTTGGGCTTTCGCTTCTCCTTGTTCTGAGGGCGGGTAGGGAGGGAGGGAGGACGGAGACCGTCAGGAGTGCAATTTTATTGTCAACGGCGGCCATAAAAATAAAACGGAGAGGAGGATAAAAAGGGGCACAGACCTGGAGAGCCTTGTAGTCGATGAGATTGTACTCCTTCACGAACGCCTTGCGTTTCTCTCGCTCATCCAGTTTCCTGGAGAAAAGAAAGGGAGAGGGAGGGGACGAAAAGGAGGAAAATAGGGACTTTTGAATGGACAGAAACAGGTAGAGCGGAGAAACACAAAAAACGACCATCCACGGATGCCGTGAAGCCAGTAGGAGGGAGAGAGAATGGACACAGCGCGGGGTGGCAGGGCGGAGGACGTACCGGTTGAAGACGTCCACGACCATGAGCTTGAGCTGTTTCTCCGCCGGGTCCTCATCCGGCAAGATCTCCATCTCTGCCAAAATGAGCTCGGCCTGTACCCGAGAACAGGGAGAAAGGGAGGGTGGGTGGAGTCGGAAGGGTGCGAAGCAGGGAGGGAGGAGAGGGAGAGTACCTCGTTATCGTGCTCCACGTCGAAGTCCCCCCGGAGGGGCATGTAGCCGGGGATCGCGTCATTGGCTTGCGACGGACCTAGGGGCGGAAAGGGGGCAGAGGTAAAGGGAGAAAGAGTTGAGGTCCAGAGATAGGCCGAGAAGAAAGGTATGGTGGTAAGTAGTGCGCGAACTTCCCTCCCACACTCACCACCTTCCTTTCCCTCCCCCTCCTTCTCCTTTCCCGTCTTTCCCTCCCCCTCCTTCCCTCCCTCCCTTTCCCGCCCCGCCCTCGGTCGCTCGTAGGGCGTGCCGTCAGGAGGAGGGGGGGGCGCCCCGATCAAATGGACCGCCTCCGGGTATCTTGCCAGGTCCAAGGGCCGCATCCGATACTCCTAAGATTAGGACGGGCGTGGACGAAGGGAAGGCGTGCGGTCAACACGAGGTTCCCACGTCGACATGTTTGTGATCGATGTTTTTCAAACCCTGAACCCCTTTCAACCCTTTCCTTCGGCCCCCTCTCTCCCTACCTCCTCCGAGACCAGGGCCGTCGTCTCTCCCCCACCAAGAGTCTGCTTCGGCAGTATGCTACCGTAGGAGTGCAAGTACAGGTCATAATAATGCTCCATGCAAGCCTTCTCCGTTTTTTCCTGCAGTAAGAGGTGGAGACGAGGGAGCGGTGGGTCCGGGTGTAAGGAGGCAAGGAGGGAGGGGAGGAAGGAGGGAGGGAGGAAGGGAGGGAGGCAGGGAGGGAGGACCGACCTTGCAGTTGAGCAGCTCCGCTACCTTTCCCCAGTTTCCCATCCCATGCGCCTCAAGTGCTTGTGTCCATGGATAAGGAAAAAGATTAGAATGGCGTCCCCGATGGAAGTGTCCTGTGCCGTTCCGTCGCTCTACCGCGCCCCGAAAACCCCCTTCAATTTTTTCCCCTACCTGAAAGCAGCAGAAGCTCTTCCGTTGCAGTCCAGTCGGGCGAGAAGATGGGGTAGTGGGTGTTGTCGACGACGCGGTAGGGCTACGGGGGCCGAAGCGAGCGCGTGAGTATGGGCCGTGTCATGTCGGACTCCTTTCTAGATCTACACTTCCCCTGCCTCCTTTCCCCCTCCCGCTCTACACCCTCTCTCTGGCGCCAGGGCGTCCTCCTATACCCACATGGTCGTTCTTGTGCTTTCCCAACTCCACGCCGGCTCCGAAACAATCCACGCATAGGTCCCAATCAGGACACGTCGACACCTCCGCGCCTATGGAGAGCGATATAGGTATTTGAGAAAAAAGGAGGACAAGGCACGAATGGTAACAATGAATTGTAGGAGTTTTCTGCAGAATGTGGTGCTACCATTCTTGCTTTTCCTCTATGTCGTTCTTTTCTGTCACGTCTCGTCTCCCATCCAGGCGACGTACACTTGATCCGTATCGTGTTGCTGATATCGCGCATGCAATAATTACAATGGAAGAGCCCAGGTTTCCCGCCCACTAAGAGCATGTCCGAATGCAATTGTAAAGCGCCACCTGGAGTATGTTGAGATGTTGTTGGAGGAACGGCCGCTGCCGGACCGGCTGCTGTTTCCGCATCCCCCTTCATTTTCGATAGGGGAGTCACGGCAGTAGAATTCTCAGCCGCATCCTGTACGCTTGCATGGACGGACGTCGACACCTCCATGCTATCGTGTGCCATGGTAGCGACAGTGTCCGGAAGAGCCATGGATTTGAGCCCGTCTGTGTGTTAGAAAAGAAGTGCATGTGGAACGCCCTATCAAACCTTCTTCACTTCCATCTCTTGCAACACTCCATCCGATCATCCTCGTCGAGACATCGTACGGTTAGACGTTGATAGTCCCAACATTATGTCCTACATCCCAACAATATTCACACTTGAATTCCAATCCATTAAACGGTTTCGTGCGTTGTTTTGTGTTCAGGTAAGACCTTGACTGCCTGCCTCCGCTTCGCTCTGTCGCAGGGAAGTCGGGGCTGAGGTCTTTTCCATCATAGATGAGATCTTTTCCATCATAGATGAGGTCTTTTCCATCATAGATGAGGTCTTTTCCATCATAGATGAGCTCTTTCGGGACGGCACCCGCGACTATTGAGGCTTCCAGGCATAAGCCTGTGCTCGGGGTTTCAAAATGTATCGCGAGCCCGTTGGATGCTTTGCATGAGAGGAAGAAAGGTGGCACTTTTCATCATGCATGGAATCGTGAATCATAGGTGGCACACTGGTTCGTAGGTCTATCCCTGGCCATCCCATCGCCTGAGAATGTTTGAGCGATGATGGGTGCCCTGTTCCGTACTTCCCTACATCCCTCGCAAGGTATTTGCTCATAGAACACAATAACACAGAGGCAAGCTAATATGGCGGAGCCTGATGATCTCTATACCTTGCGCCAGGAGTTTTACGTGGGTAATTTTCAGGTAAGGACCACGGGGAGTGAAGAAGACATAAGAAACAGCGGAGAGACTACTACAACAGGGAGTAGACCTTGCCAACTTGGCTTGCTATCTTAATGGTCCTAAATAGCACTTGTAGCATGACTGGAATAGGGAGAGTATTTTTGTCGACTCCAAATTCCGACTCGTTCAGTTATCGGACGTCGTCAGAACCTGCGAATGTAACACCGGCCTCCCCGTCTGAAAAGCGGTGTGAATGGCCCGGTTCCTCATCTGTATCGCGTGCACTTCGCTCCTATCGTCGTAGCTTTGTATTTTCTTTGATCGAAAACATCACCACTCCCTCCTCATGACGACTCTTCATGCCATATCTTCCTTTCCAGGCCGCTATTAACGAGGGTACCTCCTTAGGGAGAGTGAGCCCCGACCTTGAAACAGAGAGGGCAGAGTTCGTCTACCGGTAACGAGGGGGAAATTCAAGTGGGTCGTGGAATGAATGTGAGGTGTGTGTCGCATGTGTGCGAACGCTGCTGCGATAATTAGAACGGAAGCGAGCGACTGACGATTTAAAAACGAGTCTGTGAGATGTCAAGGATAGTTCCAGGACCAGCGTGATGACCCTTTAAAGGCGAAAAGATTTTGCCGTCCTTAAGAGGAATATTTCTCATCCACCACATGGTTGCATTCATCGTGAATGGAGGACAGTGCGCGTTTGGGCCTAAAGGAGTACGACGTGATTTTTGGCGAAGTGAAGGAGGGCGGGGACACGCCCATCGGTAAGGCTCGACGGGGATGGAGGGGAGCTCAGGGACTGAATTGGGGACCTTGGTGAACATATATGGAGAGGGAAGACTTCAGGATGCAAGGGGAGCGTACGGTTGCCACCCCAAAAACGGACAATTCCTTGCCTTACCTCGTCCGCTCCCGGCACTCTCACCTTCCCCAATTGATCCCGCCCGGGCTTTTTTCGCGCCATTTTCAATCAGCCCTGCAAGCCGTCCGCTGGTTCGCTGAATACGAGGCCCACCCCGAGCAGCGTGAGGCCGTCGTCGGAAAATTTCAGGTGCGACGACCGAGTAGAGCAAGGGGGCAGGCCCCCCCTTCCCGCCGTAAACCGTCGCCTCCCCTCCGTTGCACGATCGCCGCGATGCGCGTGGCCCTTCTATGTACTGACGGGCCCATTCCCTTGTATGCTCGCCCTCCCTCTTTCCACCTCAGACATCTCTTCAAGAGACTGCCACGGCCTCCTGCCCCTCCCTCCAAACCATGGCAGCGATTATCTTCCTTAAAGAGGGACTTGTCAAGGATGCCCTTAGGGCCGTGCATCGAGGCACCACCCTCGAACAGTAGGAAGGGGGGGAAGAAGGGAGGGAGGGCGGAAGGGAGGGAGGGAGGGACCTCGGATGTAGGACGTAACTGACAAGGAGTGGCTTCTCTCACGAGCAGGCGCGCCTTGATGACGGCCATCTACCTGCGTATGGACCGGCTCGACCACGTAAGCTCCCTCTTCCCTCTTCCTTCCTCTTCTCTATTCTCCTTTCCTCCCTCCCTCCTTTCCTCTTTGCCCTCTTTCATGCCTTCTGTTACGCGCCTACCCCCCCCTCCCCCCCTCGCACGCTCCCTAGGCTCAGAAGCAGCTGAAGCTCATGCAGGCCTCGGACGAAGACGCCACCCTCACTCAGATGACGGGCGCTTGGGTTGATCTCGCCCAGGTGAGAAGAATGAGGGAAGAGGCGCCATTCAACGCCCTAAATTTTATTGCCAGGCATTTTGCCTCGTGCCCTGCGTCCTTGCTGCCTCACCCCCTTCGACCTCCCTAGACGGCGCCTCACCCTCTATCCTTTCCTCCTCCCCTCCCTTCCTTCTCCCTCCTCGCAGGGCGGCACGGGCTACCGTGACGCGCAGCTACTCTTTCAAGAGCTGGTCGCCAAATACGGCAACAGCGCCCTGCTCTTGAACGGTGGGAGAAGGCGGGGTGGAATGTCGAGGAAGGGAGATGAGGAGGGGAGGGACGGGATGAGGGAGAAGGCGAGGGGGGCGGGGGGCTCTGGTCGTTGCGTACATGTGATCTTATGCTTTTCATTGCTTGACTTTCCCAGCCTTTGTTACATTCCATACAATATTGAGGCTCACTTCTCTCTCTCCCCTCCTTCCCTCCCTCACCACAGGGCTGGGGGTCTCTCTCCTTCATCAAGGTTTGTACGAGGAAGCCGACAAATACCTCGCACAATGTCTCCGAGAGGTAAGAAGAAAGAATATTTTAAGGAATTAGATATGTCTGCAGGGTGTATGATCAACAGATGAAGAGAGAGGGGACAGATGAAGCAGGAAGCGACGGTGCTTTTGAGTTGGTTTTATAAAAAACCGATAGCGCGGTGCGAACAAGTCGAGGACAAAACTCGTGAATTTCGATCTCGATGTTTTTCCTTGCCCTTCATGTCTACAACCCTTTTCCCTCCTCCCCTCCCCAGGACCCCGACAAGAGCAACGCCGACACCCTCATAAACCTTATCGCCACGGCCCAGCACTTACACAAACCCCCTGAGACGGTGGCCAAGCTCTTGAGGTAGGAAGGAGGCATGCGGAGAAAGCTAGGTCTATACACAGAACCGAGACTCAGTCTATCGGCGTGCATGATTTCTCGCTTTTCCCATCATCTTCCTACAATTTCCCGCTCTCCCTACGGACAGCCAATTGCAAAAGGTGGCACCCGACCACCCTTACGTCCAAAATCTTGGCACTTTAGAAGGCGCTTTTGACCGTCTCCAGGCTCAGTTCGCCTCCCATATCGTGAACGCATAGGGAAGGACTTCAAATGTGGCGGGAGGGATGGAGGGCAGAGCAGGCAGGAGTCCTCACATGAGGTAAATGATGCCAAGAGAAGAAAGAAATTCTCAATAGAAATAATGCGTATTGAGACCTATCTTCCTGTTCCGTTTGCTGATGACACGTAATTGCTTTATCATGCTCTGTCTCAGTACCCCTCTGATCATCTTGTCGGGGCTTGTGGAAGGGAGGGTAGGCGCTGACGCGTTGGAGGCGGCCAATTGGGAAGACGAAGTTTATCGGCTTTTGGAATTTCAAGCGGTGAGTGCAGGAACGAAGGGGGTTGGGTAGTGATGCATGAGTCTGGGCGGATGGAAGATAGATTAGCGAGCTCCCGTCCGACGTGCTCAGGCGGAGACGATATTTGGATTGAATTTGCTGTTGTAACAGAAGATGGATGCACACGGTTCTCCTGATATATGGTTTTGACCTCATCTGTTGTCATAGTTCCAACATGTTCCACATCCACTCTTGGTCTTTCTTGGCTTTCGCTGTTTTCCTTCTTGGATCTCCTCTTCTTATCTATGACCTCGCGACGTTTCCTGTCAAGGGCGTCGCGAGCCCGTGCTAGCGCCGCCAAGATATTTTCGGCCCACGCATCCATGCCGTCGGGATCCATAACACGGCTGTGAAATTCAAGAAATTCAAGTATTTTACAAAAAGTAAGTGTTGTTCCTTCGGTGGCGGGGCAAAGCAGCTTTAAAAAGAGACTACCTGGACTAGTGTTCGTGACTGTGTGGCAGTCGCACGCAACACAAGTACGGAAAGAGGCAAATATTCATCTAGATATGCAAGCAGTATCTTCCCGTATTTCCTTTCAATTTTATAAAAAGCCTTTTTCTCATCGAAAAGTCAAGTACGCTTCATGTGCACCCCAAACCGAGCAAAAAAGGCAGAGAAAAACACCCTCCCTACGCGCGAATAACGGCTCATCCGGGGCGACAGCTGACGTTTGGCGCCGCGGGCGACCTCCTCCCTCCTCTAGATGGTCTCCACTAGGGGAAGACAGATATTATCCACCAAACAAGCGTATTGATTGTGAAAGAATACAATCAAACATAACGATCAAATCACGTTTATAGGTCTGGAGCAAGAAGAAAGCGAAAGCCTTGCATGGGAGCGGGAGAATGGAGACTTCGCGTAAAGAGACCACAGGAGCAGGTGGAGGACAACATAAGGACGAATCGGGAAATCTCAGAGAGGAATTTTTGTCCTTATGCCTCAGCCATGCAGAGGTAGGGAGATGCAGGCGAAGAACGCGGGGCCCAGTAAAGATTGCTGTAAAGCAATCATTGCTTTGGTAGCATTCTCCCTTTCCCATTTTGCCTCGTCCATTTTCTACTTCCCAGGGCTTACGCAACGAGCAACTACGGGAGCATTTTACGGAGCGATACCTGCATTTAGTCCCTATCATTAACAGCTGTCTTGCCGAGGTATGAAATCAATTGATTGGCATTGGAGATGGGGAAATAATTGCGGATAAAAGGGAATACTTGGAAATCCTTCCTGTGCGGCGAGAGGAAAATGATTTCGATGAATGTTAAAGCGAAGGCAATGCCAGACTCTATGATTCCTACATCGTTACTTACATTATAACTCACGTCTTGCTATCCTGCTACTTAGAATCTCATCCGATGCATGAAAACCGAAAGCAACGAACTAGTCTATCAAGCGGTGGATCCGAATCTGGCAGAAAAAATGAGAAATTTGGGGTACGTTAATATACATAATATAATAATATGTATATATATATTTACAAGGGGTAGAGATTGCTCGAGCATGAGGGAAGCGAAGGAGAGGGGAATGGATGATGAAGACGGAGGAAATGGGAGGTGTGGGGTGCAGGGGATTGTGAGTAGTTGTCCTTGGTTGGCGGCTCCCTGTATAACTATCTATACTTCATATTCACGGCATCTAGGGCGGAGCAACTGTTGGTTTACCAAGTGGTGGAAAAGGCGGGCAATAAAGGAATTTGGCACAAGGACATTCGGTCACAGACCTCTTTACAGCAGCCGGTGAGGCCGGGAGCTAGGATTACTGGAAACGGGAAAGGCAGATAGTAGAAGTTAGGGGCGACAGTAGATAATGTAGGAAAAACTATGTCGTCAACTCAAGCGATGATTTTATCTGCCATGCCTCGACTGGTTTTGTGTCGCTACCGGACTCACAGGCCTTGAAAAAGATATTGAAAAACCTGGAGTCCCGTCAGCTGGTAAAGAGCACCTCTTCGATCAGTAGCAAGACGCGCAAGCTGTACCTCCTCTACGACCTGGAGCCGGCCAAGGAAATCACCGGCGGACCCTGGTATGGCCAGAGGAATGGAAGCAGAGAGGAATAGAGAGGGGAAGAGAGGGGAGACGGGACGGGGAAGAAAAGAGGCGCTCTGGGAAGATGGGTATACTTCTGTACTTTACTTGCGCTTGAAAGCTGATTTCTTGTCTTTGTCATATGTGACGTCAACGAGCTCCGTATAACTTAAGCGCCTTCACGCCCTGAACCAGGTACACGGAACACGAGTTTGACCACGAGTTTATCGAAGAACTCTCTCGCGCCATTTACCACTTCATCAAGCAACAGCGCAAACCTCCGTCACTGGGAATTATCGCCGACTACGTCCGAAATTCCGGCGTTTCCAAGGTGAAGAGCGAGATCAAAAATGTAGAGAAACGAGAGTGTAGAATGGCAGGGAGGACGAGTGATTCTTTGAGTGCGAATATGCGGCTCATTGCTGGGTGCGAGTATGATGTCTTGCGTCTACCTGCATGCACCACTTGTGCTCATTGCTTCTTCTCATTGTGCACAATTTAACCTTTGTACGAAATTGCATCCCCATTTCACACCCCTTTAAGGTGGAGCTGGCTCCCGGTGAGGTCCAGCTTATCATCAACAGCCTTGCCTACGACATGAAGATCGAGCCTGTGCAAAACAGCCTTGTCGGCGCTCTGCCTGTACGCAATTATTAATTCCCTTCTTTTGTGTTTCCCTCCATTTCCAACTCCACCCTTTATGCCCTGATGGGCAGGCATTTTACTCTCGACAGCTACGTCATTAATGCACTTTCTTTTCTCTTTGACTTCCTCTTTACCGGCCTTCCTCCCACGACCATCGCGGTCAACCTTTTTTTCCATGTCTGCCCTCCATACCTTCCTTCAAGTCCTCCGACGGGACCCCTTGCTACAAAATTTCGCGCCAGGTCACGCCGCTCAATCACTTCACGGACTTCCCATGTGGTCGATGTCCTGTGCAGGCGCAATGCGAAGAAGGGGGTGAGATCTCTCCGGCAAACTGTCGGTACTTTAATGTGTGGCTGGATGTCAACAATGGAGCGGGGGGGGTTGGGGGGGCGATGATCGGAGGAGGAAATGCAGGGTCGTTGGATTTTTGAGGGCTTTGTAATCTTAGTCATTTGTCGAATGGCATTTAAAAGAAGGCGCAAAAAGTATAGGCGAATCACTCGTTTCCTTATCGCCCAGCGCGATACTTATGTGGTTACCCACTTCGTTTTCAAAATAGTATGCATCCCCAGTATGTACACTGTCACTACCCCACATGTAATGCACGTCTCGTCTTGCCATTATCCTTCTCTCGTAGTCAGTTTTTAATGTACGCAAATATATGAATGGGTTCCCCACCAAAATAAAAGCGATGGCCGTAGTTCACTGCTCGTGCAGTTGACAGAAGGCCAGTTTGTTATCACCCCCATACATGAAGTAGATTTTCATATACAAGGCCCGGCAGGACTCGGACGGGTGAGGCATGATATCTTGAATCATGACACAGTCTCTCTTCTCTCCCATATCGTCGGCGTCTTCCTCCTCATCCTCCACCATGATCTCCTCCTCCTCCCCCGCCGCCGCCCCCTCAGCTGCCCCTTTAATTTGTTTTGTTTCCGATTTTTCCTCCGCTTTCCCCGTAATCTCGTCACCGTTACCGCCTTCCGTTTTCCTCCTCCCTTCAGAAGATGGCGTGGACAAGTCGCTTGAGTTGCCTCCCTCTTTTTTCCCCTGTTTACTCATATCCTTGCCAAAAAGATCTGCACATGTTTTGAGCAGGGATGATTCAGCCTGAGGGTACGGCCGAATGATTCTCGCGAAGCCAGTGCTGCGATTGAAGCTTTCGAGGTGGGACTGGAAGACGCAGAGGACACGAGAGATTAGAGGGGAAATGAATTTCTCTATAGGGAGATATTGAAGTGCAAATAGGGAAGTAGTAGGAAGGAAGGAAAGGTAGCAAAGCACCACTCCCTGTCCGCCTTACCTTGTTGCGCTGCTCCTTGATGAAGCAATAGGCAAATTCCTGCCCTTTCTCCTTCAAGAGGGCCTCCAAAAGACACTGATACTCCACGTCCGCCACCGGCTGCTCATCGCGCAGGGCTAAATAGCAGCTGCTTACCCGCCTTCTCAGACGGAAGCGTGCCGGACGCGAGGTCGGGGACGGGTTCGAGGCCCCGGAGGGAGAAGAATTGCTCAGAGAGGGAGGGCGAGCGGGTTCCAAGGATGATTCCGCTCTTAGGTACAAATCGGAGAGCGTATGTTTCGTCCTCCCTCTCTCTTCTCGCGAGCGCGAACTTCTAAGGTTCGCACCTTGTAGTTCGTCCATGGATCCCTTTCGATTGTCAGCCGAGAGCCAGCTTCCCCAACCACCCCACGAAAATGTCCCTTCTTTCTTCTTCTTTTGGTTCTCCTTGCCCTCTACCTTGTCTTCTTTCCCTTCCTTTCTCTTTCTCCCCTTCTCCAGCTCCTCTCCGAGTTGGTTGCTTAAATGCGTGATGAAAAAGGAGGTGACGCAGGAGAGCGCAATGGTCACCACGAGGACTTGATAGGCCATGAAGAAGAGGTAGGCAGCGGGATGCGTGACCCGGACGAATTGGGCAGAAATTTGGTTCCAGTTATTGACAACTAGCAGCATGAAGAGGGTGAGCATTCCCTCACGGTACGTGTTGAAGTTGAGCAAATAGTACAGGGAACCGGGAAATGGCAGCGTGGCCCATATGGGTTGACTCGGGTAGATGCGTCCGCCGAACAGGTACATGCCCGCGTAGCAGGTTAAGTGCATGAGGAAAAAGATGACGGTGGCTTGGCTGAGGAGGGCAGGCACGAGCAGATCTCTGAAGACCTAAGTGAAGGGGAGGAAAAGATGGAGAACTATATGATCAAACAGAGAAGCTCTGTACCATGACCTACTGTGCATGAAATTCTCGCTTGCGATACTTAAGGTCAGTGTCGTGTTCACTCCCCTCCCTCCCGCTCCTCCTTTTCTTCCTCCTTTGCACTTTCTACCCTGTCCTGACGCGGTGACTTACCTGCACTAGAGCTGCGTACTCGGGGACGCGCGTGGACAGACGCACCACGTCTGCAAAAACGGATAAAAGAAGGAACATGGAAGCTGCCTTCTGAGTCATGTTGACCTCTTTTGACTCCCCAAGCACCCTGTCATTCGTCAGCATGCAGACGAGTGCGACAAGGAAGAACAAAAGCGCGAAGAGCTTGCATTTATGAACGCTGCTCTGGGAATCGAAAGGATTGGAAACGAGGTCAGCATGATACGGTGGCAGCCATGAATCCCTCCCTTACAGGACGGTCTCTCCTATGCGCTGGGTGTTTTTCAACTATTCCGTCATTTTTTGGGTCCTTCACACCCTTCATGATCCATCACATCGAAATTGTCCACGTCCATCTCTTGTCGATCAATATATTATCACTATTTGTCTTTCGTTTTAAAAAAGGATGCAGTCGTTTAGCATGAGCGTTTGGTACCTGCCTCACTTCCTCCCTCTCATCTTCTCTTTCGTACTTTGAGATATATCTTGAAACCTTTGATTTGCAGTAGCCCGTAAATGATGTCTAGTGCAAAAATGAAGCGAAATGCGGCGAGCGTCGCTACTAGCCAGATTTTGTAAAAAATGTGCCAATACTGTGCGAAGGAGAGAGAAAAAGAAGATAAATGACAAATAAGAGGGTGGAGAGGATAGGCAGCAGAATGAAAGTGCACACAAATAAAAATTGGATCGCAAATACCAACAGTGGGAGTACAAGCCCAAAAACGTACCCGAGCAACAGCGACAACCGCGACTAGGAGCTCAGCAAGGACCAGCACATCAAGAAAGCTGTGGAGACGACCTGCGAGCATTCGAGATCCGAGATTTCTCATTCAGTTCCATCGCTTGGCACATTATCACTCATTCCCTTTCCCCCTTTCCCCTATCGCACTCGCGCAATTTTCTCCTCACCAGGGTAGGCCACACTTGGCCGGATGACGTGAAGACAATCATCCGCGATGGCTGACATGAGGATAAGGAATCGGTCGTAGTCATAGTCTTGGTCGTCGTCATTGGAGTCCTCCTACAAAAAAGGAAAGACGAGAAGGAAAGAAGAGAATTAATTTAGTGACACATGCAAATAAAAGGTGAAGCGAAAGGAAGAGGAGGAAAATATGATATTAAGTCAGGGGAAGGCATGAGAGTGGCGCTTGAGAGAAAGAATCTGCGAGACAATGCATTACGTTAGCATTTGCTGCCGTCTCCTCCCCCCTGCCCTCTCACACACATCTGCTTTATACTCCTGCCTTTTAAAACCCTGTTGATCCGTTCCCTCCTGCTCCTCCTTTCTATCCCTCTCGCTCTCCATCAATCTTCTTCCCCCTTCCCCGTGTTCTTCTCAATGCCATTCCTCCTCCCTTTCCCCACCCCTCTTTCTTCTCACCCGATCCGCGTACTGCATGAAGGCTGAAATTTTCTCGCTGCTGTGGTGGGGAAACACCCTCTTCAGGACATGGGCCAGTAAATCCTTGTGAACCCTACCGGTAGGACCCTGGTTCTCCCCCACCAAGGCCCGGAAGGCGAGGTTGAGAGCAGACTGGGACGGGCGGAAGGAATGCCGAAAGAAGGAGAGCAGTCAGGTAAGAGGGAGCAGGCAGAAGAATCGGCGGGGCAGGGAGAGGAAGCAGGGCTTACCTCTCGGTAGCTGTTGCGTCGCACGGCGGTGTCTCGGAGCTTTGCCGAGTAAATGCGGAAGACAGAGGCAAGGATGATGTTGTGGAGCAGGAAAAAGGTCAATATCAAGAAAGCGACGAAGAGAATGGCGTTTAAGGCATCGATCCTGTAGTATGGCTGTAGAAGAAAGGCGCGGAGGCGCAAAATGCGATGAAAGGAGCGGTAAGGGACAGTACTGTTGATCCTTGTTTAATGCGTCATCCCCCCCAAGGTAATCAAGTCCTCACAAGGTAAATGTCTGGATCGTTGACAGTCAGCGAGAGCTCATAGAGGGAGATGAAGGCCCGATTCAAGGAGAGGAATGCGGTCTGTTCGCTGGCGCCGCCTCGGTCCACACTCGCGTACAAAATGACCGCGAAGCAGGCGAAGACAAGAACGGAGAGAAACTCGATGCCTATCCACTGGATGACGGAGGGTACGGTCCGCAGATAGTCTAACATGGCGTTTCGGGCTGGTAAGAGAGGGTTAAAGGTAAGGAAAGTCGTGAGAGGGTGGAGGGAGGACGGAGGGGGGGGACGCACAAGCGCGCGATGTGAAGATCGGGCCTCCGTGTGTCACTGTGAAACCCTATCCAACACTCCTGAGAGCCCGAACGAGTTACCTTTCTTGCTGTAGTATACAATTGGGTAGCATCTCACGATGCCGGTGACCATCAAGAGCCTAGCCTGCGGCCAAGCCATCCCCACCACGTCGAAGGCCAGTAAGACAACAAAAAGCTGCGTCCAACGGTACCCAAATGTCTTCTTCTTACCCATCGCCTGAAATTGTATCCAAATGTCGAGGACAAAAAAGAGGACCGATATCACGTTGAATGTTAACTCGTAACCATGGCTCGTGTCCCGTGATACTTGTTCTCGCTTGCGCGAATAAATCTGGAAGTTGGGGGCCTCCGTAAGCGAGATGGAGAGATACATGATGCACGCCACGATTATACACGTCCGGTATGCGAGCGTCTGTCGCAGGTAGTAGAAGCGCATAGATTTAGCGTCGTCTTGAAAGTGGGATTGCTGCTTCCGCCCGCCATCGAGAAGGTAAAGGATGGCACGGAAAAACTCCAGATTCCGTCTTGGCGAGAGCAAAGGACCCTGGGTGGGGTCGGGGAAGCACGACCACGTAGGCAGGAACCGGAGGCATGGAAAATATCTGTAGATCCAGCGAGGAAGGATGGCGGCAGAAGTTGTTTGGAGGACGGGAAAGTCCTTGATGGCCAGTGCATTGCCACTCTCGACGGTTGCATACACGTGATCGAGTTCAGAGTCGGAAGCGTGGACAGAGGACGGCAACGTGTTGAAAGCTTGAGAAGTAGGCGTGGAGACATTTTCACTCTCTTCAGGATGCGTCAAGGCGGCATCTGTGCGCATGGTGGTAAAGCCATCGTCAAATTCTCGCGTCCTGTCGACCTACTTTGAAGATGTTCTCGCACACCTCTCATGTGCGACTCCAAGAGATTCACAAAGATGTGATGCACCGATGATTGGGGGATTGATTGCGCTGCCAGCTCAAAATCATACTACAAGCACTGGCTCGCATTCAAAGCATTTTCCGCCAGCACATATCCTGCCGACATCCTCAGGTACTTCGGAAGAATGCTTGCTCGTCAGGGGGCTAAACAGACATTGGCGACCAGTACTTAAGTGTATGAGCTTTCTCTTCGAGAACGTACCGTGGAATGTAGGTATTGCGCCGTAATCACTCGTTCGACTCACATCGAGGCCTTTGCCCGGGTCTCCCTCATTTTCCATCATGCTATCCCCGCTGCTGCCCCCTGATGTATCCTGCAAGAGAAAGCGGTCGGTGTTAAAAAACACGGACTATAAGCAGCTGGAGGCAAGCAAAAAAAGCCACATTGCAATCAACAATAGTTCCATCGATAATTTTCAATGTCGAATGGCTATTTGCGCATCTAAAGGACTGTATTAAAAGACACCAAAGGCGCTTAACGGTCCTGGATCATTTTGACGCCATAGCTACAAAATATCACACAGCATGGGAAAAATCAATACATATGATGGAAACGTTTGTTCATGAGCAAGCGACCAAAATGTTTTATAACATAATGCAATATATACTCACGGTAGAAGTTGTTTGTAGGAAATTGGTTGCTTTGTCCCCGTCAGGCCAAAAAAGCCAAACCGGCCTGTTTGCTTTTTGATTCAAATATACCCTCCCGAGAGAAGAATCCAGTCAATTTTCACAGAATGAGTACCAACTGTTGCGTCACAAGGAGCCATACAATCGACTCCTGTAATATACTTTTTTGGATGTCCTCAAATGACCACGTAATGTACGAAAAAAGCGTATTGGGTGAGCGGAGAACTTTTTCAACTATTGCATATGCTGCTGGGCGATTTTTCTATGTCCAGCTTCTTGTCCTATAATTTTTGGTAATTTCACTTTTTGGTTATTGCAATAGATGTTACATGAATGTAATTGAATACAAATTCATTGTCGGCCAGTGGAATCAGGCAAGTCTATGACATAAGGGACATCGCAACGTCGCTTCGACAAAGAATAGCGAACAGATAGAGCCATATTCGCAAAAAATACACGAGAGGGAACTCGAAACTTTTCCGAAAGTAGTTGATGCTAGTGTTCACGAAAATGTGTCGAGAGCACTAAATACTACCATTGCTGTGTATAGCTGATGATTGTGCCCGTGGAGGAGGGCTGACATATCTAATTACGGCTTCGTCTTCAACCCATTTATGATTCACGGCTGAGATGAAATTTGAGAATACTTGCTCACTTTGAACTCGAATCGGATTATGGTTATCCGATAATATATTTTAAAACAGAAGAAAAAGCATGATTTTGTAGAAAGTAGATTTTCGTGTAATAGGATCAAGGAAGCGCTTTCACCGATTAACTAATCCCCCTCCGTAAACACGACGCAGCCTGGTGTGCAAGGGTGATCACATCAATCTAATGGCCACATCTTCATTTCAGCAATTGTAGATATGCAGGACGACGCCTGGACCGATGGAACGAAGCAGGGGTAGAAAAGACAGAAGATTAACTCTGAGGATGGTGAGGGACAAGAACGTCCTTATCATCAAACACGAAAGGGAAGCTATGTCTTGAGCATACGCGACTCTTGTTTGTCGCCTGTAGAGCAGCTCGCATTCCTCGAAAATCGGTACGGAGATACAGCGCTTTAGCACTTTAGGAGCAGTACATCAAGCGACAGGGGCTCGATAGACAGAAAGGATTGCTCCCTCATAGTCGGAACAGCACCGGATGCCATATTGCTGCTCTCTAGTGGCGTAAACGGCTACAACATGCTTGTCAGCAAAAAATGTAAGGAGATAGTGCAATTAGCACTATGTAACTGTGTGCAAAGCTGTTAATCGGACGGTGGCTGTGGGAGTTGTTGGAAGCACCGTACAGGTATTTGTTCCATACAACCGTTCAAATAAGCGTCATTGTGAGGGATTTGACCCATACGGTGCGTCGTACGGTTTGAAGACCCTGCGCAGTAACAGATAATCCCATATGAAAGCGGTCGTAGCAGCAGCTGTAGACAAAAACAAAGCCATGAAATGGTCAAATGGAATCCGTGTACATTTTTAGTTCATCGTGTCTTGCGTTTATCCCTTGTACTTCAACCGTAGCCGCTTAAAAATTGCAGTGGCACCCTGTCTCTAGGGATGCAATGCGTGATTTACTTAACTGGGTAAATTACGGGCAGCTTTAAACAGACCTCAAAAGCAAACAGCTTCACTGTCTACATGTCGCGTCATATATCCTCTCTAGCGTCCCAAAAACAAGAATTTACTCTATCATGACTTTGTCAGTCTACGCTGACTGACAGACTGCGGGATCAATTCCACGACTATCCCCCCCAAAAATCCGAAAAGAGAATGAATAGAAGCACATACGGCACCCCATTTTTACCCATGGAATAGGACTGTCCTGACCATCAATATCCTTGAGGCCCTTACATTCTATAACATGAAGAGATTATGTAAAAGGGACGTTGTCAGCCAATCGGCATGCGAGAGCGATTGGCGGCATTTTCATGCAAGAACTTCAACGCGCAGCCTCCAGAAGACACGCCCACACGAATCGACTGCAAATTCCTGTCTCCTCGTTTTTTCCTCCAGAAAATCTTACCACCTGAACCTTCCACGTACTATTTTAATAACGTTTTCAAAGGTAAAATTAACAAGAGATCACATGGACCAAGCACAAATGCTTCTACCACCCTATCAGGCCTCAGCACCATGTTTCACCGTCTTCGAAGGAAAAATGATGACTTCAACACCAAAAAGAGCCTTTCGACCAGTTACCTGACCAGCCATCATTATTGTCCAATTTGCCTGGAGTGGTTGCCCCCTAAACATCCCCTGCGCTTTCTGTCTCTTCTTCTTAAAAGAGAGGGTTTGAATTTCGCTGCTGCGACAGCATGCTGTCCCTCGGGGCACGAATACTGCATCCCTTGCTTGACAATCTACGTCAACGTGTCCATAAATGAAGGTAGAACAAGTCACGAGACGTTGCGGTGTCCTCTTACGCATTGCAGCACGCCTTTCCAAGATACATTGCTCCACTCTTTGGCTACTGCTGAGGCCTGGGAAAAGCATAAATACTTTGTAAATGAAGCGAAGGTTTGCCAGAACCCTTTATTACGATGGTGTCCTCAATCAAACTGTAATGGCGTAGCGAGGCTTACGCATGCACCACAGCAAGATCATGAAGGGATATATGTATCGGCCACTTGTCCTGTATGCTCTGAAGGATTTTGTGGAAACTGCGGTGGGGACCCGCATAGGTCGAAAAAATGTGATCAATCGGGCAATCAGGCGTACGCCATGTGGAAAAAGCGGAAAGGGGATGCTGTCAAGCCATGTCCGGGATGCGGCCACCACATTGAAAAAGGAATAGGCTGCAATGCTATGACTTGCACGCGATGTCGGACTAAATGGTGTTGGAGTTGCGGTTTAAAGGCGAATGCCTGCACGTGTGTCGGCATGCGCTTTGCCATGTGGCATGAGGAGAACCAGCAGTTTCCTCCCCTGCATATTCTCTTCAATGGGATGATTATAATGGTTGCGACGGCGTGGGTATTAGTCATCTTGTCTGTGTGCTTGCTTACTTCGTTTTTTTACGGAACCGACAAGATGGTCAGACGCATCCTATTTTATCGCCGACTCTTGTACGAAACATGCAGCTTTGTCTGGAATGATGTGACCGAGCTGGTGACCCGCCCTCTGCAAAAATAGGGTCCTGAATTCTCAGCTGCTTGAAGAACCAAAATAGAGGGAAGGAAGGAGTGTCCCTTCACTGCCTCAGTGGCGGTGAACATTCTCTTGTGGGTACTCGGATTGTGATGCCACAAATAAGGCGCAGCGGACAGAGGCACAGGCTGCTATTATCCAAAGATCTCAAATGCGATGTTTTGTTTTCACTGGTCTGCCTAGAGGCTTCCAGATTGCGAATTTCTACTATGCACTCGACCCCGTTATGACACTGCATGTCTTCCACTTCGTTATTCGCAGTCACTTCTGCAATGTGATGTCCTGATTTCTGAGTTTGTACTTACTTCAGACAATTTGAGAGCTTTGTAACGTCGAAAGCAAATTTACGAGTACAACGAAAGAGCATCCGCGTGCAATTATGTGAGGTAAGTCGTGAAAGCAACGTAGAAGGTATCTGATGTAGAAGGTATCTAAATTTTCTTTCGCTGAAAATATCTTTCGCAATAAAAACTTCTTTATTGTTCACAAACACGCTGACCTTGCACTAGTAAGCGCTGCAGATTGCAGTTCGCTTTTCTTCCTGACCAGCTCCAAAGTTGCACTGTTCCCTGTGCTCCGCAACAAAGTTGACTCCTTTTGTTCTCCTAGAACTCTACAGAGACACCTTCTCCGACACACCCAGTCTTCTAAACCTCTGACAGTTTTCAGTATTGTTAAGTCCCACCCTAAGCTTCTGGATCCATTTCTGCATCCATTATCCGCTTGTACGGTTGCTAACTTCTTGTGGCCGAACTCGTCCGAGTGGTGCTACCTGAAAAAGAGACGATCCAACATCGATCCAGATTCTGTCTCGTTCCTCCCTTTTTGATACGAGTACGGGCTCCAAGCTCTGGAATTCACACCTCTTCCTCCTTCTCTTCCTCCCGAAGATCCTCCGGAGCCCACCCCAACCCGCAGCACTCCTTTGCTATCCACGCCGCCACCTGCGTCAAAGGAGACGGAGAGTTAATATCAAACACCAACGCGACAAAATAATGACGACAGGGACAAAATGGGAGAAGAACGCCGAACAACATACCTCCTCCTCCTTGCAGGTCCCCTATGTACGCGCCCAGAGTCTCGTCACTCATCCAGTCCTGTGCCACGGTCATGCGAGCTTGTTGTTCCCGACGCCCGGCAGCAAGGGCTGAACAGGTAGCGAATCGAAAAATAATGAGTAGGTCAGCTCGCAGAAGAGCGCAGAAATTTTATGCAGTAATTTTCGACATGTGGTTGTAAAAGTAACATCGCCAAAAGACTCCTCCGAAATGAACAGTGAGATGTGCCCACCTGCCAAGGCAGCTTGGTCCTGCTCACAATCCCAGGGCAACTTCTCGGAGGCGACCTTGACGGCTCGGAGATTAGTTGGCACATCCTCCTTTATGCGCCATTCGAGGGCACCCACTGGAACGGGGCCTTTCGGTTTCACGTTCACCATGTAGAAGAGCTTCGTGCTGCGAGCAAAAGGGATAAAAAAAGAGCGATGTGTGACATGAGTCTCCACAATGTATCTAACATTCCTAAAGACCGCAAAACCCGCTTGCGCTCACAAGCACACCATCGTAAATGTGCGCCTTAAATTGTTGTTGTGCTCTTCACCTGTAAGTCCATTCCTCGTTTTCGCAAGCGGTGCGCATCCTTGAGTAGCATTGTAGGCGCCATTCCCCTGTAGGGAGGTCAGATTCGGACCGATGGGAAGGAAGGCAATTTGTAAATAAGGAGTGCCTACCACTTATAAAGACTGATTCTTGGATAAATTCTTGGATAAAAAATCTTGATGTGCCCATTCCCCCTCAAATTCAGAGCATGGAAAATTTGTCCTTACCCGAGAAATCACTGAACATGGCCGAGTCTACCAAGCGGAATTTTATACGACGCTGACCTAGCTTTTCGTCCTCAGCTTCAAATACTTCTTCCATATCCATCGTCAAAGAGGCCTTTCATTTCAATAGAGCGGATACATAGAGCGAGCGTTAAAAAGGGAGAGTTCACAGAAGACGTGGCAAACAAACAAGACGAGCTGAAAGAGGCAGAGGAGAGCCCCGAAACTTTCCATTCACACTGTCAGAACTACTCTGCTATTACTACTCTGTGTGACACCGCCGGATCTTGGCGTAGCGCACCTTGAAGTTGAAACCCACAATGGTCTGAGCCCCCTCTTGGAAAAGGCGAACCTCCTTGTTCTTTCCTCGCGCCTCCCACCCTGGCGGAGTGGCGACAAGCCGCGACTGGGTCAGGTTAGGGACGTACTCCGAGAGGCTAGAAGAGGGGAAGACGGGAATGACGATTGGCATGACATGTCAGGCATCCACCAACACAGATAAGCGTACAGGTGCCCACACGTCATCGAAGCTTTATGGGCACAACCAATACACTTTAAAATCCATGGCCCCCATTCCAACTGGTCAAAGAGTAGAGGATGCTCCTTCTACTGCTGTGTCCCCCCTCGTTCAACTTACTTGTTGTAATCCGTAAGAATTTTCCATACGTCGGACAGGGGCCTGTTGACCACGATTGAGGAGGAGATGCGCCGCACATTGGCCGACGGGGACTCAATATTAACCAGCACTTCTTCTTCGTCTTCGTTCTTCCCGCCCCGCCATCTGAACGCAGATACGGTGGGAAAAGGAAAGCAAAGAGGAAGAAACGACACGCGTCAGCTATTTCGCGACTAAGTCCTGTATTTCCATTGACACTCACCTGAACATGCTGCTGATCATCTCCAAACTGCCTGTGCGCTGTGAGGCTGCAGATTGCCTAGCAAAGACGGAATTGGAGAAAGCAGAAGGCGAGGAGGAAGAAGAGAGCACCCTGCGGCGCCGTCGAGGAGCGGCAGGTGGGAGAGAGGAAGGGAGGAATGCCGCCAAGGCGGAAGAAGGCAAGGAAGGGTAGAAGAATGAAGATGATTCCGATGTATATGTGGCTGATGCGAGGGAGCAACAGCAAACAAATGTCGCGGCAGCTGCAAAAAATACTGAAGGTGCTGTGGGAGATAGAGGTGGCGGTAGAGTAACGGAGGAAGTTGAAGTTGGAAATACATCCAGGTGTCGCCAGGAAAAGGTGGCCCCTTACCTGCTCTAGCGCTGCTATTCATTGACGACTTACTCCTCTTGTGACAAAGCGTGTCAGACTTACAGACGCATCCCAGTGGTTGGGCAGCCTTCTTCAAAAGTGCCTCTCTGTTCGAGCAGATCGCATGTATACGGAGATGAGCCTCGCTTCAAGTACTGGGAGGCAAACCTGAGGCAAGCTATCATATTCCGCTTTTGTGACAAATCGTACCTGTAATGCCGCTGCCGTGATAGGCAGGAGTGTGCGCACCCAGTGCAGGCCCGCCGAGGGACCGAGGATGGGATCGGCGAGGATATAGAGCCTTCCCCCTGTAGTTTTAATACAAGCTCCCGGGACGAAGGCGGGTAAGCCTCGGAGTCCCGTTTGCCTTGGTTGCGGTACATTCTGTGCGCTTGGTGAAGCTCCAGTGCTGGCGCCATGCGTGGTTGAGCCCGGCTTGAGACGAGAAGACAGCAAGGCTTCTCCGCACGCTAATACACTCTACAGAGTTCTGCCTATAGACAACAATGTACTATTGGAGGGTCACGAAAAAAAGGTTAATTGTCAGGGATAGATTACGAAACATAGAGCCGTAAGCTCAGTAGCATAGACAAGGAGAGATCGTGTGACGTGTTGAGCACTGCGGTTGAAGGCTCTTGGCCTTGGAGGGGGGCTGGATATACGTGCACGTCGAAGCCATGAACGGTCACGCTTTACCGCCACAAAGCACCCATTAGTCCACCACACGGCATATCATGTCCCAAAACGCACAAGAACGGTGCTCGCGGCCTCCAAGAGCCGGTACAATTTGTGCAACTTGGGTGTGATTCAGTTAGGGGAGGCTCGTCCTAGCCCTTTCCGAGACAACGGGAGCTGACAGCGAGGACCGGAAAGTGCCTTTGCACGCGGTCAAACCACAAAACCACCCCGCGCCAGGCCCCAAATGATTTTCAAGCATTCCTTGATTCCACAGTATAGTGCAGCTGCTCCTCCGGTGTTTGCGGAAGGAGAAGGCATGCATTGTTTGGGTTTTCCTACCGCTGCAGCTGTGGCAGCCTGCCTGGTCGCCTTGTTTCTCCTGCCCACCTCCTCTGGCTTCCCACGACCCGCAGACTTCACGCCAAAACTCCAAGCGCCCTTCATAAATGGTATGCCATCATCCTCCAGTCGAAGAAATCCTTCCAGGTACGTGCCGCCTTTGTGACCGACGTGTTATAATGTTGGAATTTATCTCTTCAAAGCGAGAAAGTCTGAGGTGGTCAAGTGTCTTACGCTCAGCCCGTGAAAGCCTGCCGTCTCTTCAGCATTTCCTCATCTCTATGTGTTTTCTCGTCCGCATTTAGGGATCTGAAATGCCCTTGTTCTTAGCTGTGTCATTCGAAGCCTGCTGTGAGCGAAATGCATATTTTTTCCCTTATCTACCTTAAAAGCCTTAATGGCACGTACTTTCCTGGTGCTAACTTCCTTTTCATTACTTTACGCATCCGTCCACAAGATTGATTCTATTATATGGACCTTTTGCTTCTCGTTGTTGATCTAATGCTTTTGCTCGCTGCGCTAATCGCTCGCTTCCTTCAGCGCTGTGCGTCTCCCTCTTAGCATGTCCTTCTCACAACTTTCCTTTTCCCTACAATCTCTTTTACTAAACAGATGCGTTTCGACGCGCTTTCGCAGAAGAATTCCAGTTCTCTTGTACCAAGAAGACGGCGGTGACGAACAGAAGGATGCTGAAGGACGAGCTCAAAACATCTTACCAGACGAAGGAGACGTGGGAGTAGAAGAGGACTACAGCGTTATGACTCGCCTCCGTGAGGAAGCCGAGTCTCCGTTCCGATCTCTTCGTTTCCTTATCTACGGCGGTGTGGGAGCTTCTGGGGCGATCGGTGCGCTCACAGCCTTGACTGGAGCTCTGGCCGCATTCTCGGGGGTGCGGGGCGCGGTGCCGCTGAGCGAGTCGGGAAAGGACATTGCCATCGACCTCGGGGCCATAGGGTTGGCCGCGCTCTTGTGGAATCTAGACTCGCAAACGAAAGCTCGGAAACTCGGCCGCCTATCCCGGGGGGCGAAAATCGCTTCCCTGAAAGTGCAGGTGCAGGATGGGGGCGGGGCGGGCGAGCGCCCCGTCCTAAGCCTGGCAGACTTTCGTCGGGACCGTGGGATGGCGAGGCGCGTGGTCATTTTTGCAGGCGGGGAGGATGTCGTCCAGGCGGCGTTGAACACGGCAGGGGAGGCTGGGATGAAAGAGCGGCTGATTCGGAATGCGTTCCTCGTCGTGCCTTTGGTGCTGCCCGCGGACGGTGAGGACAACCCCTCCGTCTTGGGCTTGGCGCAGGAGCGCTTGCAAGGCGCACAGGACGAGCCACACGTGGGGTGGCCGTTGCTCCTACGGGAATGGCAGGACTACCTGGCAGCAGAGGCGGCCGCCGCTCGCAAGCAAGGCATCGACCCGGTCCAGCAGGGCATCTCGGTAGTTCTAAAACTGAACGGACGGGTGGGGCAGCGCGCCTTTGGGAAGCCTGCATGGGAACGGCTAGTGGGCGATGTGGAACGGCGGCGGCGGAGGGGCTTGGATGTGACGAATATTTAGGGGTAGGACTGGTGTAGGGGGTGAAATGTGTCAGACGGAACATAGTGTGACAAAGAATGCAAAACGTGCGTGTGACACTCGCGATTGCGCGGCTCCTGACTGTGCTGGATAGGTTTTTAGTTCTTGGTAGATTCTTTCGTGGCTTATCGCGAATTTGATACATGTCTCCAACTTGCCCTCTTGAACGAAATTTCTTTTTCTTGTATCGCTCCCAGATCAGTGGCCTCCCCACTCTCGTGCCCCGCATATCATTTGAATTCCTCTTCTTCAAACGCACGCTTTCCCGGATGCAGGTCAGCGCAAACAGTATGGACAATCCTCATCCTCTGCCGTCCATCACTCCTCCTCACGGAACTCTCCGGGACTGATTATATCGCTCCCACTCCGACTCCTTCCCCCAGTCAAGCTCTCTGCCCTCGAGCTCAGACCTCTAACCCACCCTCAACATCTCCTCCCATCCCTCCATCGCCGTTCCCTTCCTCACCTGCTTCCTCTACGTCCACCTCATCTCCGCCCGGCGCGTTTCCTCCCTCAGCGTTCGAGATCTCTCCTCCCTCTTCTTGCCCGCCCCCTCCTTCCGCTTTCTCAGCGTCTTCACCCGGGCCCCCCCCCCATGTGGGAGGCTCCATCCTACTGACGGCCAGGAAGAGCCCGTTCGCGTATTTTCTTTTCACCGCGTCCAATTTCCTACCAGACAGCGTGGTCACGGTGTGCCGCACGTGCTGACAAATCCGCCGGGCGCAGGCCGCCACCTTCGTGTCCGAATACCCGGAATAGTGCGCAACGGCCTCTGTCCAGGACTTGGGCTTCTGGGTGGAGCATGGATGGACAACGACTGGGATGGGACTACTCTTCAAGGCAAGGATGACAGAGGCGGCGGCGATCAGCGACGGAGGAAAGGACAGCATGTCGTGCTCTTGGAGCGTCCGCTCGCAGTAGTACTGGGCCCGGCAAGAAGCGAGCTTCCCAGCCCCTACCTCCTTCAAATAAAGGGTGAGAAAGTCCTGAGCGGTGGGAGGGAGCGAGGGAGGGCGGAAGGGTGACTGCGAGAGGACCTTGAGAAGGCGGGATTCCATGGACGAGACCTCCAGGCCGCTGTAGGCGTTGTCGGTCCAGTAGGCACAGTCGTCCGGATCGGGGGGCGTGTGCTCCACGCCCTTGGCGGCCACCATGAAGGCCGTCACCCCCACCAACTGCAGCTTCTCGCGGGTCACGTTTTCAGTGCGGCTCAAAAACTGCCACGCGGCCATGTGAAAGGGAAGGGAGAAGAGGACCTCAGCACTGGCATGCCTTTTCCAAGCCGCAAACGACCAACACCCACCCCCACATCCCACAGGAGCACCATCCTCGCCCCTCAGCTACAATTCCCGCCCACCCCTTTCTTCCCCCTGCTTACTTGATCCAGCACCTGTGCCGTCCTGTAGAGGGTGGCGGGCGCGAAGGAGAGGGACTGGTGGACATCCGTTACCCAGTCGAGGAGGATGGCCCGCATCTTCGCGTTCAGGTGCCGCAGCTTACTGATATAAGGACGGAGGGATTGCAGGCTTTCTGCGGCGCGAAGATTCCAGTGAAAATAGAAGCCTGGACGTGGCGGAGGGAGAAGTAAAAAGGGGGGAGGGAAGAAGAGAATTTGGATGAAGGGAGGAAAGTTGCACAGGAATATAAGACAGATTAGGCATATTGCGAAGGGGGGGGGAGGGGGGGGGGTTAATCGGAACAGACATGCACACCTTTGAATGGCTCGGCCATGCTGCAGAAGGGACGGGCGGTGAGCATGACGCTCAACAGGTCGTGGGCAGGAACGAAGGAGAAGGCATGCTGCCAGACGGACTCGGGCAGCACGAGGAGTCCGTCGTCAGGGGGCTTCCCGGCGCGAGTAATGCCCCCCGGGTTCCCTTTTATAGTTCTGGGCAAGTCGTAGGAGGCATGTTTCGGGCAGGGGCCACTTTTGTACCTGAAGGCCCGCATGGCGCTCGATGGGCGCTTTAAGGAAAGGGAAGGGGAAGACAGCGAGGCAGCGGGAACGGAAGAGGAAGACGAGAGTCGGGATGGGCGATTGCCTGATCTTTGAGCCCCGTTATCAGTACTACTCAACCCGTTGTATGTACTTGATTCGTCGCTGGCGATACCACGGCCGCAAAGAGGCGCGAACGCCTTACTCGCCTCTCCTCGTCTTTCCTCCCTCTCTTCCTCACTCGCCGACACCATGTCCACACCGGCATGCTCTGCCCCCGCATATGACAATGGAAATCCGCTATTTTCCCCATCATCTGGCGCCGTTAATGCCATGAGTTGAAGCCCGAGCTTTCGGAGCGCCAGGCGTTCCTCTGCGAGCAGGACGGGAGGTGCGGAGGGACACCTGGAAATCGGTGTCAAATTTTGCAGGATTGCCTCCAAGCATTGTGTTTGGAGGATTATTAAGGAGGGTCGCCCTTCGACATTCCTCTTGGTGGTGTTTGTGCTCGAAATGCTGTCCATGTCCTCCATTGCTCCATGGCAATGAACTAGGCAAGGCTGCATGGGCGGCCGCGGCGAGTCTCTAGATTGATTCACAAGATTCTGCTCCGTGGCTGGCTCCTCGCGCGCATGCTTTAGGGAGAATTGTCCCCGTGACGGCCTGCTGGCTGCGCTCTTGGAGTCCGGAGCTGAAAATTGATTTTTCTTCGCCTCGTCGCTTATACCTTTATCTGTTGATCTTGAATGCGAGCGTGTTGAACGTGGATTGACCGCTCTTTTTACTTGAGAAGACAACGCTACTTCGCTATTCTGGCTGCTATCATCATGTCTGCGTTTGCGCATGATGATTGAGGCCTAATTATCCGGGTGCACGGAGAAAGAAGAAAATATGCCAGTTGGTCTCAACAACTGAAGGTTCGCATGCAACAACGCATGTTGGCAGATGATGCGGCGGGTCGAATTCAATAGCAAAGTCCAGAAGAAAGTTAAGATCGTACACTGCACACTATCCATACAATACAGAATCAACACATGCGCCAAAGGACCCAATGCAAGCTGTGTTGTCACAAAACATGGCAGGGAGGGTTGAGGGTTGAGCTTCCGGGTAAGCTTCTGTTCAACGGCAGCATCGAAACAATGACCGAGGTACACAGGACCCAGCGTAAAAGATATGTATATATCTATGCAAACAACAAAAAAAATATTTCGAGCATATACTAGCTACCGACGTCAAGAGTGGTATGTCATATATTCGGTTCCGTGGCAGCATAGGTTCTAGTGGGCAGGGTGTTAAAACGTTTTGCCCAAGACTACGACAAAACACGAAATCCCCACGTGTGTCGCCGCGTGGGTTGCATTAAACAAGCGATGATTTTAGGGCCCTGCTATGAAATTTCTTGTGGTAAGCTTTGGTAGTTTGAAAAAGAAGAATCGGCTGGAAATCTAGGCTTTATTCCAGAGAACCTCCTACTCCATGAGGAATTGATGGCCCGCCTGGAGTCCTTGGACCGGAAGAAAAGAAAATCCAACAATCACACTTCTGTAGAGGTCTCAAAGCTTAGATTATTCTCACTTTTCGACGATGCTTACTGACCTGTCATACATCTCACCGCTTATACAGGATCTTTTGTCTGGAAGCGTGCCTATTGAACCTATCTCACTACATGCACACCAATACGTGTAACGTTATGTCTGTAGCTATATTTTGCATACTGTGAGCTAGATCTGACCTATTTTTACTTCACAGCGTAATATGCACACTTAAGTTCCATGCTCTCATCACGCCGTCTAGGCGCAAGTACATGTTGCTCAACAATGTCTCCTGGATGTGGAGACATGCGTAGCCACCCCATCTTTGGACGATTTGCATCACATTTCGGACAGATGATGTGTGTCCATGCTCTGTTTGTCCTACCTTCGATGCATATTCGATACCTATCTAGCGCATTTTTCAGACAGGCTATCGGTTTTCTATACCTCTCTCCTGCCATCCACAGGCACTATTTGCCCCACCGTCCACTGGGAAGCACAAAACGATCACGACGACCAGAAGGCCATATCTGATGGAGTGAAGGCGCCCCTTTCACTGACCCATGTCTCCCGTCCTTCTCCTCCTGATCTCCCATCGTCCCCGGCGAAAGAGGAACAACGCGACTGGAGGGAGGAGGATGAAACAGAGGCTGATCTCGAGGTGCCTCCGTCTTGCTCGTCGCGATAGTGATGTCCCAAATCCTTTTCCCAGTCTACTTCTCTCTCGTAATTGTTGTTATTAAAATTGTTGCGCAGGTTCTCCATCTCCGAGACACGGAGGGAGCTGACACTGTTGTCGTCACTGTTGTTGCTGACCTGCTTGGAATAGGTGGACATCGTAGTGGACGAGGACGTACGGGGATGCACGATATCCTCGGCGTCCTTAGCTCCCTCCTCCTTCACATCTTCCTTACAGTTACCCACTGAGAGGGCTGAGAGGGCTGAGAAGCCTCCTCCTTGCGCTATCTCCTTCCGCGCCAGGACAGGGGGCGCCGAGACCGAGGAGGAATTGAACAGGGGCAAGGGTACTTCAACCTGTCCGTCCCACTCCTTCGCTTCCCATTCTTTTGCCGATGCCAGCACCCAGGGGTGCGCGGCCACCTCCTCTAGCGTCATTCGCTCTCCAAGATCCCATACCATCATCCGGCCCAGCAAGTCCTTTGCCTCCGCAGACAAAGACCGGGTCCTCCCCGAGAGTTCCCTCTCTGCCAGCAGCTTTTGCAGCCCGCCCATCCCCGCAGTATCCTTCAACGCCGCGAACTGCACGTCAGTAACAGATCGATAGATGGTGCAACCTGTCCAGCACACATAGAGCAAGGCTCCGAGGGCCCAGACGTCTGCGGCGTAAGGATCGTAGTTCCGCTCTTCGAAGATCTCTGGTGCCATGTACTGCTTCTTCCCACGCCGGGGGCGAGCTCGTAAAAGCACTCCAGGGGGTACGGAAGAGGAAGGGTGGAGAGAGGGAGGGAGGGAGGGAACGCGCTCTGCCATGCCCAGGTCGATGAGGGTGACGTGCCCATCAGGCCCCACCATCACATTCTCCGGAGAGACGTCACCATGTCGGATTCCATGCGCCTTCTTCAAGTGCAAGAGACCTTGCACGATCTGCCGGAATATGGGCCGTGTTCCGTCCTCCCCTAGCCCCTCATGCCCTGCAGTTTTGGTGACGCGGTAGAAAAGCTCCTCCCCCACCAGGTAGGGCATTACCATGAAGAGCAGTCCCCGACTCGAACCCGCGCCCTCAAAGACCGTCTCCACCGCGATGACATGCTCGTCGCCGTGCGCTTGTCCTTCCATCGCGACAACCCGCGACTGTCCAATGCGGAGGAGAGCTCCCGCCTCTGCTACTGGGTCCTCCCCCCAGAGTTGCCCGTATGCTCGGATGAAGGAGGCATCAGATTCCTTGATCACCACTTTTTTTGAACCGACGGGAGTATAAACCGTTGTCTCACCCCCCTCCTTTTCGCTCTCCTCCTGCAGCACCTGAGCTAACCAAAGTCGAACGCGGTCTCTGGGCTTCGTCAACTGCTTCAAAAGCAGGTACGCTTCGCTTGAAGGGTGCCGTGACTCCTGAGATGTGGTATGTTGAGTAGTGCATCGGCTACTACTGTCACGGGGAGCCAGGCAAGTCTGGGGCTGAGGCCGCGACGGAGGGTTGGGCAGCAGGCAAGTACACGGTTGAGGAGTGAGACCGGGAGAGAGGCGAACCGCTAGGACAACTAGCTCGGCGGAGGGCGTCTCCGTGGGTAGCTCGAGTGGCAATGGGGCTAAAACGATGCGTGAATCTCGCTTGGGAGTGGTTGGAAGGGGAAAGCGTGTTGACGGCGCGGGAAACGGGCTTTCAAGGTTGCGCTCTCCAGATATGGTAAGCGGTGTGGAGAACCCCTCCTGCGGGAAGTCGGCGACCGCGCTGTCCGTATCCTCTAGATGCTGCGTGAGCGCATCACAGTCCCGTTCGCCTGTCACGAGAGGCCGCCGACGGCTCACGCCGCCGGCTGGCGCGATCCTTACTTCCAAGGAAGCCGCGCTCGGGCACAAGTATGGACAGGCAGACGACGGGGGGCATGAGGCCTCTCGAGGCGATGCGCGTCTCATGCTGTTCCTACCAAGCAAGTGTATTGAAATTGTGAAGAGTGAGTGCAAAGGCTTCTCGTAAAGTGATGAGAGCCGAACAAGGAAAGGGCAGTGATTGGAAACGTATGCGTCACATCACAGGTCTATCACCAAAGCCACAAACACGCCGAGAGCCAAATCCTTCGTCGCGACACATTCAAACGGTACATTTCGCACAATTAATTGCTCCGTAGTATTCAAGAGGATGTAAGTGATCATTACTGCCGCTCTACCAAGGAAAAAAGTACTGCCGAATTGGAAAGCTCGTGTGAAAGCTTCCTTGCTCGGCTCCAGAAATCGTAGTACGTGTCCATCATAATTAGATACCAGTGCCCAGACCAGGCGGCACATTTCATGTGTACGATTACTGAACAGATTGACGTCCACAAGACAGGTCATGGAACCAAGATTCGTCGGAAGATCTTGCAAACCCCTGTGACACAGGCAAAGGCGACGTATGCACGAGCTTTAGCCTCTGAGAGTTGGGGGAGACACGTCATCCCCTCGCTGTTCAAAAGCCGGGGTCTGGCCGCGCCAAGACCACATGTCCAATCAGCACCCGCGATATAGGCAACAATGATCCACCGGTTCATTTCATGTCTTGTGCCTCTTTGTCTAAGATTTGATATCTGCCCCGACTTGCCTCTCGTACCGGGGCAGACAGAAGCAGACAGGGCTGCAGAGAGTGCCAGCTGCTTTCAGCCGCACGGCTTGCTCGGGACTTCTTGAAAAATGGCGCGAAGCTTGCTCGAGGTTTCTTGGAAAATGGCGCGAAAGCTCTACGTTCAGGCCTTGGAATGCATGTCTTCTACGCCGGACCAGGAAACGGAATACTCATGGACCTTTTTGGCTTAAACGATCGACATCTACACACAACAGGCTTTACAGGCCAAACAAAGAAGTCTTGTGGTTGCCCCAAAAAAATCGTTCAATTTACTTCACTAGACATCAACATCGTTTTAAAGAAAGCCAGCGTGCAACTAGCCATGGCCTTGGAGTCGCCTTGGCCTGACCCGCTCTTCGATGGTAAAGTTTATAAATCAGAAATGGTAGCATGGGTGGAAGCAATTTCTGCATGCATCTGTTCAGTCATTTCCTCAAGCTTCATGTACGCGTCGAGAGACAGACTCTTTGACATCATATTACCCACCATTTGCTAGGCCGTACCACGGTTGAGCGGCGGCAACAGTTTGGACCATCTAGGACCCATTCAAGCACTTCGTCTGCCACACAGCCTTCCATTTTAACACAATGTCCTTCAGCGTGGGATCGTGTACGCCTCTTGGCGCAGACAGGGGCCATTTCCACGCCGACAAGGCATATGGGCCCTTTCCGTCCTTCACGAGAAGAACATTTTCAAAGCTCCCACCGAGAAAAGCAACCACTTCACTTACCACAACTCGACTCTCCGCCACATGTGAAGCATCAAAGTTCACAGCACATGAAGTATCGCCACGACGATGAGGATGTAAAACGGCAAGTGGATAGTGTTACCCAAAAACCTTTTAGCCCATGCTCTCCTTCAGTATTACCTTTGTCTCAGCCACATCTACCTAATTGGACCTCATGCCAAGAAAGGCATCATTCCACGTATGAAAGAGAGAGAGAAGAGAATATGCCCGGCAGCTTGGACGTCTTTGCAAGGCCAAAAAAAGGTGCTACGGCGGGCGCCTATCCCTTCATCGCCTTAAATCATCAGATTGGACATTGTCCTCAATCTTCCTCTTTACCTTCTCTCACGGATAGCTTTCGACGCCTGGGAGCCCTTCCAAGAGAAGTAGAAGATTTTTTCGAAAAATTGCTATCCGATCTTCCTCCAATGCACAGGCATTCCAAACCAACTGCCCCTTCCCTCCTCTTGACCCCCGCCTTCGACCTTGGCACTCTGAAGCGGCAAGTGCTTGACTTACAAAAGGAAGTAAGCAGGCTCTATAATGACCAGGAATGTCTCTTCAAGCAGAACAAACAGCTCTGGGAACAATTGCGGGGGATCTGTCAGGCTCCTGAATTTGTGGCGGCGGAGGGACAGGTCGAGCAGGTGCATGCCGCCTTGCTGGAACGACAGGCAGAATTGGAAGCTCTACAAGAATTCCTGCGACAGACACCGGATATTGAAGCTCACCTATGGACAGTGCGAGAAGACCGCGAAAGGGCTCGTGAGATCTTGAGTCTGGCGCATGGAGGCAGTGCAGAAGCGGCGCATGCCCTGACCCTGGTGATGGGTGAGAATAAGGCCTTGGAAGAGGAGTTAATGCAGCAGACAGTGGTGCTTGAAAACTTGCAAGAGTACCTAATTAAATGTCGGGTTGCGCAGCAGGAAGAGGATATGGAGGAACTTGAGGAGGTAGCGGCTCGAATGCACGCGGCGTCCGCCTCGTGTCTCCGGCGCCGGCGCAAGGTTTTCTCCTTTTTGCGGTTGGCGGCGTGGAGGGCTCGGCAAATGCGAGAAATCGCGAGCCGTTTCGAAGTTGCTAGCGTAAAGTGCCTGGCCCTGAAGGCACTTACGGCTCTGGCTGAGCACCGGCGCGTGGGTCAAAAGGTTCGGCAAGCCCGACAGAAGAGGGAGGGTACCTTAGTGCGACAGGTTGTTGCCGCCTGGCAGCACCACGTCTACGAAGAGCAGCTGGCGCGATTGGCGGACCGACGTCGAGTTTTCCGCCACTGCCTCGTGGGATGGCGCCAGGCGACGAGAGAGGGACAGCGGCACCATCGGATCGAGGTCAAACGACAAAGGCTGCAGGAGCAACGGCTTGCGGTCGACGTATTCAAAAGCTGGCATCGTGTGATGTTGCTTGCCACAGCCTCATCGCGAGATGGTGTAAGAAGAGCAATCTTAGCCTGGCAACGGAGAGCTTGGAGGAATTTTTGTCTACGGGTTGGGCAGAGGGAGAGGGAGTGCGGTCTTCCGGGCCAAGAGCTAACCTCTAGCGGGCTTATTTCATGCCACGTTTGCAAAATAGAGCCCGAAAGACGAGGCCCTCGGGCCTCGAGAGGACAGGTCCAAGTCCTCTTGCCTACGCAGCGCATTAGATACGTGAAAACATAATCAGACGGCAGCTATTTTAAATTGAAAGTTTTTGAGAATAAATATAATGCTGAAGAAAAGACGGATACCCTCGATTCAAAGCAATACCCCCAAAAATGGCGCACCGAGAGAAATTCCTGCCTTGTGCTTCCATTTACCTTTTTTGGGGGGACGCAAATCTGTATACTTTATTTGCTTATTTACTTATTTATTACTTATTACCTCGGTAATTGTTTCGATGCTGCCGTTGAACAGAAGCTTACCCGGAAGCTCAACCTTCAACCCTCCCTGCCATGTTTTGTGACAACACAGCTTGCATTGGGTCCTTTGGCGCATGTGTTGATTCTGTATTGTATAGGCCTCAAGGATGTTTGGGTGGCGTACAGTGAACGATCGATTGGCTTGTTTGTCCTTTCGTTGTAAATTCGACCGCATCATTATCAACATGCTTTGTTGCATCACAGGTCGGTGTTGCCTCGGAAATCTCGGAAGGCTGCATATTGGTTTTACTGGAAAGTCATGGTTGACGAATGTGGAAGTAGTCGGGGAACTTATCTTTATCTTATCATGGCAGCAATTCATTGACAGCAATCATATTCCCAGCTCATTTTTTTATTCATGATTATACGTCCCAATTGTGATTGTCGTCTTCGGGCCCACTCTCCAAACGCCTCGACCTCGCACTGCGGGTTCAGCTGTAATTGAAAACGTATCTCAATAGTAATTTCAGGAAGCGACGTAGCGGCAGCTCATCGCTCAAGGTCGATCGTGGCAACATGGGTCACCGCAGGTATGTCTATACAAGCCCGGTATCGGAATCGTGAAAGAGGGTGCTCGCTTCTGTGCTTTGTGCGACCTGCTTGATATGCTGTCATCCTTCCCTTAAGCCAAGTCATCCCACAATTGCCTCCTTTCACAGCTTCCTTGAGCGAAGTGCCAAGCAGAATTTGGTTATCTTCCTCTTCTGTTGTTTAATCAGAGGATCGCATGTTACGTCTTTCCGATTGCAGCAACCGTGGCTACGCCCTCCCCTTTCGTCCACCGTTTCCGACCCCCTTCTTAAGTCCTCAATCGGCTATGAGCAGCACCATGATCTGTCTTTTACACGCCATCCTATGCCTCTGTATGACTCCCGCAATCCCCCACCCGTACAGTCCCAAACTGGCTCCCGCACGCCATGGCTCTTCCTCGTTCTCTCCAGCACTGCCATCCTCATCTCTTACGCGGACCGCGCCAACCTCGCCACCTGTATTTTACCCATGGCGCAGGATCTAGATTGGTCCCTTTCTTCGCAGGGCGTTGTGCTCTCCGCCTTCTTTGCCGGCTACGCCCTCACAGGCCTCCTTGGCGGCTACCTTGCCGACCGCTTTGGCGGGTCGCGCGTTTTGCAGGCGGGAATCATCCTCTGGTCCGTTTGTACCTTCCTCACCCCTGCGTTTGCCAAAGCTGGACTGGGCGCAATGGTCATGGATCGAGTCTTACTGGGTATGGGAGAGGGCGTCGCTTTTCCCGCCATCCACGCTATGATTCCTCAACGCGTGCCTGCTCCAAGCCGCAGTCTGGCTGTCTCCCTCATTACAGGAGCAAGCTATCTTGGGGCTGTCTTAGCATTTGCATTGTCGCCCCTCCTGATTGAAGAAGCAGGCTGGCCATCTGTCTTTTATTTTTTCGGTGCTCTACCCGTCCTCTGGTTTCCTGTCTGGTGGGCGTGGGGGGAAGAGAGAAGCGAGGCGATGGAAGGTAAGGAGGCGGAGAGTGAGGAAAAGGCAAGATGCGGAGAAGGGTACCCCTTGTCAAATCCTTCATCATCCAAATCACAACGCATCGACCTTATGCCCTCGTCCGCCCCGTCGACGGCCGCCTCTACCACTTCGTCTGCTCCGCCTGAGGGACTGACTTGGGCCCAGGCCAGGTTTTTGCTCGCTCGGAAGGAGGTGTGGGCCATTCTGGTAGCACAGTATACGCAAGCGTGGGGTATCTATGGCCTTCTCTCTTGGCTACCCTCATATTACAGCAAGGTAAAGGAAAGGGAGAGGCAGAGAGGGCCATGTTCCTGCTCAGAAAGCTGGATTCCGCGGGTTGTTGTCGTGCCAACCAAAGTAAGCCTGCATAGTGTCGATCCTACCTTAAGCTGACTTCCACTGATACTAACTATTTCTCGTAGACTTTTGATATCGACGTCACGCAGCTGGCTGCTTTTACCCTCGCCCCCTATCTGGTGCAGACTCTGGTAGGGATCGCGTCGGGCTATTTGGCCGATAACTTGATAGCCGCTGGTTGGTCGATAAAGCGCGTACGTCAGCTGTTGCAGACCGCTGGTACAGTCCTACCCGCGCTCTTTCTGCTCCTCGCTACTACAACACACAACACGTCCTCCGACTCCGCTTCCTCCCTACTCTTCTCCTTCTTCTATGTCACAATCGGCGCGGGCCTTTCCGCCTTCACTCTCGGCGGTGTTTCTTGCTCGCATTTGGACATTTGTCCTCGTAATGCAGGACTTATCTTTGCAGCTGGCAATACCTTGGCTACAGTGGGTGGCCTGGTTTCGGTACCGATAGCCGGCTTAGTCCTGGAGAAATGTGGGAGTTTCGATGCGGTTTTCGCCTTGTTCGCGGCGCATTACGTGGTGGGAGCGGCCCTGTACGCGGCTTGGATTGGGGATGAGGATATTTTGCAAGAGCTATGGAAGCGAGAGGGGGTAGGAGACAGGAAAGTGTAGGAAGCTAATGTCAGCGAAGGGATTCAGTAGCGCCTAGGAATGACCAGTGACTATGTGTCGTTCAGGAAACATAGACACGCGGTAGCTCTCCGGCAGAATTTTGAAGTATATATACGCAGAGCAAAATTGGTGACAGTGGAAACCGAAATCACGGACTGTAATTGAAGTATCTAGCAATAAGCCTTCACTACTAGCTGCCTGCCATGAGACTCTTTGGGTGATTCGATCTGTACACGAGATGACGCCCTCTTTCTGGGAACCGTGAATATGACGTGTCTTCCCATTTGGTTATTTTTGCCTCAAATGCAGACATGACAATGCTCTGTCGATGAGCTCTTTTGTTAATTCGCACTGTGACGTATGCTTTCCCCAAATGACGCTCTATTTTGCCCCGCTTTTGAAGAGTTTGAGTTATCGAAAGTCACCTGAAAAATGTCACAAGTAATGGATCGTTAATATTGACATCATACAATGGTGCAACCACTTATGGTTCTCGCCTTAGGAGTCGTCAATTACTCGACAACCTATGTTTTCTTGGTGCTCTTTCTCCTATGTGTATCACACAAATTACTCTGTTACCGCTCGAATGAGGCCTCGATAGTCAGGTCCTTCCGATAATTTTTACTTCATTTTCAAGTTTTCAAAGTAGAAGTTGGGGAGTTCCCAGAAGTTGGAGACGTATGAGGAGTACCTCGCGATAATCAAATACATTACTGTGAGATGTCCCAAAGACAGCTTGAACACATGTCATGAAAACGTCTGTTGGGTTAGGGTTATCGAGTTGGACGACTTCCCTAGGCTAAGACGGCACTTAACTTTCAGTCACTGTCCCGAGCGGTCGTCGTTCAGAGCAGCTTCTGCCCAGATCTTAGGGAACACCGCTTATTCCTCGGAAATCCTCCGAATGCTCTCGTCAACATTCTTAATCTTCTGAGTATATCATTGTGCACAACAACTAGATTGCATATACATCTTTCCGCGCTTGGCAACTATTGTGTTTTATTATAAATATTCAAACTTGACTTTCCTTTGGTGTCCGTTCTTGTCCCGAGCTGCAGGCCACTGCCCAAAATCTTCAGGAACACCGCGTACGCCTCAGTGAATCCTTCGAGCAGTCCTCTCCCCCTTCTGAATGATATTAACACTCTATTCAATAAAAGAATACTTGAGGAAAGCTTCAGTCTTTCGAGTTACGCGATGACTGTTTTTTCCTTATAAATAAATGGATTTGGCTTTTGTTCCGAGCGATCGTCGTTCATAGAAGCCTCCCCAAAATCTTCAGGAACACCGCGTACGCCTTGGTGAATCCTTCGAGCAGTCCTCTCCCCCTTCTGAATGATACTAACACTCTATTCAATAAAAGAATACTTGAGGAAAGCTCTAGTCTTTCGAGTTATGCGATGACTGTTTTTTTCTTATGAATAAATGGATATGGCTTTTGTTCCGAGCGATCGTCGTTCATAGAAGCCTCCCCAAAATCTTCAGGAACACCGCGTACGCCTCGGTGAAGCCTTCGAATACTCTCGACATTATCATGCATTGACTTAACGAAATACTGATATGTTCGATTAGTTATGTGGCCTCCGTCCTACACAGCAATTGTTTTGCCTTATTAGTATTACAACTTGACTTTCCCTTCCTGGCCTGATCGATCTTCGTTCAAAGAAGCCTCTGATCAGATCTTCCCAAAACGCGCGTCCGCATTGTATGAACCCATTTGGCACTCCCCAGCCCCTAATTCCGTCCTCATTTATCGTGATACTATTTATCTCCTTATCAAATCACACTTTACTGGAGGACACACACAGGTACCTGACAATGCGTCTCCCATTGCGCTGCTACTATCTCTTTCTTGTAGGAGTCTGCACAATCTCGAGCATAGCTTCCCAAGAGTGTTCACACCTCGCTCTCAATGCCAAAACCCGTCCAGCTGCCAAACGTGGGGTCTTGGCCGGGTCAGGACATGTCGAGGTCACCGTCACGCTTGCTGCCCAGGACTCTGTGGTTGGTTTGGAATTTCAGTTGCTGCTGCCAAGCGGCACGTCTGTAGAATGCACCGGAACTCGTCCACACTTAAAACCACACACGTCACCCGTGATAATTAAGAATCCCGATGGAACAACAGCCGTATACTGGCTCCAAATTGAGCTCGATAGGCCAAGAAAGCATCGCTTCATGGCTAGAGTCCATGTTAATAAGTGTGCTCCCGAGACTCTAGCCATAGATGCATTTGCTTATCTCGTAAATGCAACAAGAATATCCTGTGCGACGTCTCTCTCATGCCCGGTACGCATACGTGTGCGTTATTCAAAACTCAAGCGCCCAGCAACTTGCGCCCCGACACCAGCCCCCTCTGTCAATCCTACGGAGCCATTTGTGCTGTTTGGTCAAGGACAGCGATTCTCACGAAATGACCGGCTAGCGCCGTCAATCGAGACGCGAGAGGATTGCTATGAATATTGCTCGATAAACGGGGCGCGAACTGTGCCTTTTCTATTTAGCTGGAGCAACAGAGCTCGCGAGTGCTTTTGCTGTATGAGTATTTGTACTCCCTTTGTGTTCGCACCTGGTTTCGACATATACGAAGGGTTTATCCCTGCGACACTTGCACCTACGGTAGCACCCTCAAGTCCTCTGGCCTCACCCACGTCAAATCCGAGCGCTTCTCCCACCAATTTTACCATCCCCAGCGTGACTCCTACTGCTGGTCCGACCCCTGATGCATCTACGACACCTCCTGGTACACAACCCACTATAGCTCCGCCAGTAGCGCCTACAATGCAGCCTATGCCAGCTCCAACCATGGCACCTACGACACTGCCGATGCCAGCTCCAACCATGGTGCCTACGATGCAGCCCACAGGAGCTCAGACCACGGCGCCAACGATCCAGCCGACGTTAGGTCCGTCTATGGCACCTACGATGCAACCGACCACAGTTTCGACCATGACGCCCACGACGAGGCCTACGCCAGCTCCGACCATGACACCCACGACGCTGCCGACCACGCCTCCGAGCATCGCCCCCACGACGTTGCCGACGTCAACTCCGACTGTAGCACCCACGAAGCAGCCGACGTCAGCTCCGAGCATGGCATTCACATTACAGCCTATGCCAGCTCCGAGCAATGCGCCAACGAAGCAACCGACAGCAGGTCCGACCATGGCACCTACAATCCTGCCGACCACAGCTCCGATCGTGGCGCCTACGACGCAGCCGACCACAGCTCCGACCATGACGCCTACAATCCAGCCAACTACAGCTCCGATCGTGGCGCCTACGACACAGCCGACATCAGCTCCGACCATCGCCCCTACGACGCTGCCGACGTCAACGGCTACCACAGCGCCTACGATACAGCCAACGAAGCAACCGACAGCAGCTCCGACAATGACAAGCAGCCTGCCTCTCACTGCCAATGAAAATGGACTATTAACATCGGTCGTGAGCGAGGAATCTGCGTATTTTGGGTAGGTACAGGCTCAGAAGCAACCCACTTATCATAGGATTTTATTTTCGCTAAGTTGCTAACAAACTTGGCAATATAATCTATGCAAAGGACTTTTACTGTGCCAGGAATAGTGGTGAAAATAGATCTGACCAATTTCACTCGAGTGAACCGGCTGATTCTGGATACGGGTGAGAATAACCTAGTGTCATCGGTTGTGAGTGGGAGCTTTGCATATTTCGGGTAAGCAATTGTTTAGGAAAATGGCACAGTGCCGTTGGAGTTCACCTTCCTTTAGCTGTTGTAACCTTGGCTGTGCTCTATGGACAGGACTTTTACTGCTCGAGGTATAGTGATAAAGGTGAATCTGACCGACTTCACTCGAGTGAGCAGCCTGCTGGTCAGTCCGAGTGAATTCCAGCTACGGACAGCGATTGTGAAAGACAATTATGCATATTTCGGGTAAGCAAAGGCTCAGAAGATAAACACATTAAAGTAACACTTTATATATCCTATCAGATGCTACTAACCTTGAATATGCTCTAGACATAGGACTAACAACAATCCAGGCATAGTGGTAAAGGTAAATCTAACCGATTTTACTCGAGTGGAGGGTCTAGAACTCGATACAGGTGAAAATAGGCTGTATACGTCGGTTTTGAGCGGGAACTATGCGTATTTTGGGTAAGCAAAGCAAAACAGGTGTACAGAGTAACTAGATCTCATCCTATTACTGTCGCTGATGATCTCGACTGTACTCTATACATAGGACACTCACAAATCCAGGGAGAGTGGTAAAGGTGAATCTGACCGACTTCTCTCGAGTGGGAAGCCTAGCGTTCCTTTCGGGTGAAAATCAGCCACAAGCATCGATTGTTAAAGGAGACTATGCGTATTTCGGGTAACAAAAAGGCTTAGAAGAGATGTATATTGCCTAAGCACTTGTTTCCTCTGAGATGCTGAAAACCTTAGCTATACCCTATATACAGCACTGTTACTTCCCCGGGCATAGTTGTGAAGATCAGTTTGGTCAATTTCAGTCGAGTGAACAGCCTATCTCTCGAACAAGGTGAAAATTCCCTAGTCTCGTCGGTTGTGAGCGGCGATTATGCGTATTTCGGGTAAGCAACGGCTTAGAAGTAATGCCCAGTGATGCAAGACTATATTCTTCTAAGTTGTTGAGAAGCTTTGCTATATCCTCACAGGACTAACACTAGTCCAGGTATAGTGGTAAAGGTGAATCTTACCGACTTTACTCGAGTGGAGGGCCTAACTCTCGATGCGGGTCAGGATGAGAATGCCCTCGGAACAGCGGTTGTAAAGGAGGACTTTGCGTACTTCGGGTAAGCAACGGCTCGAAAGAGATGCATAGAGCCCAAGCATCTTCTGCTAGTGAACTTGCTGATGAGCTTGGCTATCCCTTCTATACAGGACTTTTACTTCTCCAGGCATAGTAGTGAAGGTTTCTATCTAGTGCTTAAGTTGGGATTCATATCTCGATGCTAGGGACAAGAACCTGCCTACGAATACCGAGTGATATTTGGTACGAATTCTCACAGAGTAGCAAGAAAAACTGATGAGCGTCTTATATAGCTGCTCAAAGAGCACGTATATTGCTGCCATGTTGCCGAGCAGAAGGGTCGCCAGGAACTGGCAAAGGCATCTCGAGACGCAAGAGGGCGTGTATGCAATGGGTTCATATGTAGTTCTCAATACGTATTCCATACAATTCTTTTTGACAGCAATTCGTAGAAGGTTCATCTCCCGTCTGAAATAGAGGTCTACAAGCATGTTTTCTTTTATGAGAGATAGGCCCCAAATATAGCTAGAACAGGAGTCGTCCGTTTTATGGGAGGATCTCGAGTATTTAGCCCTAGAGAAAAGGAGAAGAAAATATTCATGCACTGAGAAAGTAGGAACTTACTTTAGCTTTATTACCTAATTTAAGAAATTTGTTCGGGTTAGAGCGACCCAAAAAATTCCGAGGCACTGGTAGAGAAGCTGAACGCAGTCAAGGAGGCTTCGCGGGCTGCGGCAGCCACAGGCTTGGAGACGCCTGAGTAGGAGGGACGGCAGCTGCATGTCTCAAGCAAGGAGGTTAGGCTCGCCTTGATCAAGCAGGAAGAGGCTCGCACCGCTTTGGACTCGTGGCTGGGATCGATGGCGGGTGCCAAGGTAAAGCAGGGCGTTGGGGGGGGGG
>NW_005803736.1:0-42298 GCF_000240725.1 Microchloropsis gaditana
TTTCCCACCTAGGTCGTCTCTACCCCGCATGCAAAGGAAATGTCACTTGGAGTTTCATCTCCTATACCCAGGCCTCCATCGGGCGCTCCAGCAGGGTCACGTCTTCCCTCACAATGGCGTGGTGGCGGTAGATGCCTCCCTTAGTCTGGCGTTGCAGAAGGCGTTGGACGACACAATGGTGGCTACCTTCACCAGCAACACCAAAAGCCGCAGGGGGCTCGTGTGCAAGCTGTCCGGCGTGGGCCAAAAACTAAGCCCTCGGGACATTGCACCGTAGAATCATGTCATCCAGGGGAGGAGAGGAAAGAAGAGCCGACACCACCGGCCAACTTCGTGTCCCTCAATACATGAACATTTCTTTTGGACAGACCACCGCCACCACCCCCAACAAGGACACCGTGATCGTCAGACTGGCGGAGAAAGAGCGTGAATATCTGAAGCGAGTCTTCTCTAGACTGTATAACAAAAAGTGCGTCGACCTGGACCTCCGACGCCACGTGGAGCCCCGTGTTCTCAAGTGGCATCACTCCCACTTCGCCACGGGAGATTGCTCTGCTCAAGCAATCAGGGCACATATACAGGAGGACCGGCCGAATGACGGTGGCTCCGGCTTCCGCGTACGGGTCTTGAGCACAGCACAGGTGCAGCGGCTGATTGGGGAGTGGTACCGGGGGAAGTGTGGAAGTGAGCGGCTGGGAGACTGCCAGGACCTAGCCCAGCATCACTTGGGTGATCTCAATAGTGGGATGGAAGTCGAGGAGAACAAAAAGTGATGAAGTGCGCTGGCTCAATTTCCATATCTTGCTACTACTGTGCGAGCGGGGACGCGGTGCATAGAAGGGATCGGGACAATGGCTGGGCGATTGCCATTGTCCTGCCAATAATGACCCATGTGCATGAGCGGTTACACCATGTAGACTTAGTTTGACGTAGGCGGATTATTTAACGTCACGAGCGACCCGGTAGTGAAGCTCGTGTGGCTGATGTGCGGTACGCCTCTCGGAGGCATGCCCCTTGGTGTCATTACCCCATTTCAGGGGAATCGCGGGAAACATCTCGAAGAGCTGATATTGGGCGAATCTGTGTTGGCTTGAAGGTGGAAGGTTCGACGAATGTCGGGACAGGTCTCGCCGACCGGTCACCTACTCCATTTTAGACGTCCCACTCCGGGTCGCCTAGCGCTGACTTCCTCCGTCGTCCATTCGTCAGAGGAGACATCTCGGTACGCCACCCGGAGACAAGCCCCTTGCCCTTCATTGGAAATGTCAACAGCGCGGTCGGATACGGTGCGCCGTTGAAGGCCCTCAAGGAGGCACTCACGGGTTTCCGTGCGTTCTTCTTCCGGCCTTGAATGTAGACCCGCCAGCGTCTTCGCTGATGTGGGGGCGGAGGGAAGGGCCTGTGAGATGGCGTGGTCAGAATCGGAGCTGAGATCCTGCACCTTCAGTGTCCTCCAAGCCGTTTTAATCTGGAGCAAGGAGAAAGCAGACATTCCCAGCCAAGAAAGGTGGCCCTCCTGGCGGCGTTCCATGACCTATTTTATTGGGACTCGTCGAAGCGCGTTGTGGGAAAGGAGCTATAGGCCGAGTTCGTGGCCGGGGCTGTGGGCCCCATCCTGCAGAACGAGACGGTAGAGGCTCACGACCGCTTCGTCGACTACCTCTCTGTGCACTACAGCCTTCCTGACGTCCGCACAGCGGGCCTCGCCCACGAGGATGATGGAGGCGCCCCGTCTTTGGCCGTAGTGTCTGGCACGGCTGCGGAGAAGAAAGCTCGCAAGGCATGGCAGGTCTTCCCGTGGTTTCGGAAGGAGCTCGCTGTCGTGACGGGTGGAAAGAGATGAACAACATCTGCAAGGGGAATAAAAGTGTACTTACCCTAATCCTGATCCTACCAGATAATTCACATTGAGGCATAATCTGGTAGCGGTAGGAGAGAGGAATCGCGTGGAAGGTAGCGAAATGACATGGAAGAGGCTGCAGTTTGTGCTGTCCTGGATATATAGCGAATTGGCCCGGGGAACATTTAACATCCGCTATCACTTTGAGTGAGACGGCATCTGAGGCTCACAAGAGCTAGTTTCATAAGTAGTATTAAGTTGAAAAAGGCTCAAAAGATAGAACGTTTCGTTCATCCACGTGCTATAGAAAAAAGCTCTACAGGGGCGCAATCAGACAGGAAAGAGAGGAATACACCCGCAGGGAACAGTGAAGATTACAGTGATCGACAGATGGAAAAGGGAAATGGGAAGACGACAATTAGATCTGTATCGCATGACAGACGTGGCATAGTGACCGCACTTAACAGTAAGCGGAGAAGCAGAATCACCTCCGATTGCCCTGAGCCCGGATCGGATACCTTTTTGAAGGACTCTTACGCCATCTGACAACCGTGGTAGACCAGCAAGTGATAATCATGCCGAGTATACGTTGACTAAGCATTAATTGCAGGTAAATCCATAGCAGGCTGAGCGCGAACAAATACCCAAGTATGGCGTGTAAATTGCGCACCTGACTTCCTTGAAATGCAGTGAAAAGAGTATCGTACTGACGGATACCGCCCTGGAATGGCTAGGAGAAATGGAGAATTATAAAGTGGGGGTCTCGTTTCCTCACATGGTGTGGTAGAGCTGAGGCAAGCAGCTTCGAGATTCACAAGTCGCGTGCTCTTCCACGCCCTACCTTCTACTACATTTTTTAAAACTTCACTGTCTGACTCAGTGTTTCTGCTGTAAGTTCTGGTGATAAAGAAACTGGCACACGGAGGGCTCATAACAGGCATTCGCTCTATGTATCGACATACATTATTAAATTATATTGAACTCTGTAGCGAAGACCTAAATTGACCACAGCTTACTTAACGCGCACGCTTACTCGTGAACCCTCTAAGCGCGAAGGGTATGGTATTGAGTTTTAAGAACAAGGAGAGAGGGATGTTTTGGAACCAGACGGGAGACGTGCAGGTGGATAGTACAGATCAAGTCTACATCTATGTCGTGTGTGAAGGAAAGGTAGGGTTGGAAAGGAAAGGCACTTTTTTCCGCAGGACCTTCTAAAGAGCGTGGAGGATTCATATGACACACCCTGCTTTACTATTAAAGGAAGAAAGAAGGGTAGAAAATTTGTAATTCTCGCAAGGTCGGAAATGAGAATTTCTCTCTACATGGCGCACTGAAGCTAGGGATGCGTATTGAACGTATGTTTAATGAGGAGATGAGAACGAGAAACTGACCTGAAAAAAAGCAATATGAAGATAGACCCTCATGCCAGATCAAGAGCGTGAAAGTCTAAATGCATCCTCGCTGAGTCATTATTCATGATTAAATTTACATTCCCTATTACCCTTCGGGACGTCTGACTTAGATATCCTGATCTACGTCATAGCTCACAAGCTTCCGCTCTCGGACGAAATCGAGGTACTCATCGTGGGTTGGCATTGGGGACGGAAAGCCTCGGGAGGTAAAGGAGCGGCTCAATGAGCGCAGCATGCCGTTCCGGAAAGGGTATTCCCTACACGTGGGCATTTGTGGTTTTCTATCTCGCCAATGGGGACCCTCTGCCAAGCCGCGCACGCGTCGCTCGACATGAGTCAGAAGTACAACTGCCATAATGTTGGCGATGGCCCGAGAAAGCTCCCAAACCATGTCGTCGATCTCCTCCCAGTGGTTTTGGGCGAGCTCTCCATACGTCTTCTCACCCGAATCTGCGTGAACGCATGCCAATAAGCCGAATAAGCTATCAAAGAGAAGCCGCTCGAGCATATGCTTCCGCCAGTACGTGTAATCCATGACCTCGACATGCAGGTCCTGCTTCCTAAGACGTTCGGCGACGGCCCCACGCCAAGTCCCGCACACAACCGTCTGTCCGGCAAACTTCGGCTCACCATCTGTCTTGCTAACGTCGTATTGTACGCGCCCTTCGACGGGCAGACCAAAGGGAGAGATCGAGAAGTAAGGGAGGCACTGTGTAGTCTTCTTATTCGCCAACCCGTACCTCTTCAAGAGAGTTTCCAGGCACGCCGACTGCATGAACACCAAGTCGTTCCGCTTCTCCTTGGGACAACCAAGGATCACACTTTCCACCTCCCACTCTGGTACACATACATAGATAGGAAACATATTCAAGGTACAGCCATTAGAGACAGTCAAGACGGTGGGTATACAGTCGTCACGCCCGAGAAGCAGATCGTCTTGTCCCACACCCCCCCACTGAACCAGCGCTTGCCCAAGTTTACCCTTTCCAATAATCACGCTGGCTTGGTCACACTTATCAGGCTCCTGGGTAAAAATTTATGTGCAAGGACAAATAGAAAATTATTAGAAGACGCGGCGGAATATTATATGGTGGGGTGGAATGACGCCATCGCAAGTTATTCACCGAATTCTTTTCGCACTACTTTGAGAATTTCTGAAAACTTTATGTAAAGATGTCCACGATACAAATTATCATACATTTGATTTCTCAATTGCATTGGTTGTTGTTCTTTAACTCGATACTGCTCTCTCCTCCACTCATACCATACCTCTTTTCCTTCAATAAATCGGAAGTAATCCTCCGTGTGCTGCTGATCGGATCGAATTTGCCACAGCCGTACAAGAGATTTTCTAGAGTGAGGTAGGTCCTCGTGCGGACAAGGTGAGCGGTAGAAAGTGGTGTACATATGCAGTGCGCTCGTTTGCTGCGACACGATGTTTTTGCGAAGATACACAGATTGAAAGGCAGAAGCCCGCAAAGAGAGGAAGATCCCTAGCACTGGTAACCACGAGGGAGGCAGCGAGACTGAGCCGCTAAATCTAAACTTGTGCTTCATGTTTCCCGTCTGCTTAACTTGCTGCTGTTGCTGTTGCTGATGGTCTTGACACGTCTCCGTTTTAAGGTCCCTTTTCAGGATCGAGATTGACCAGCCGAAATGTTCCGCGTGTACACAAATATTTCGTCCGTCCTTTTTAACGAAGACAAGTGAAATGGAATGAGCCATAAGTGCTGTGATCGCCATGGTGAATGAAGTTTCAGATACCTCGGTCGCCGGGTACTGGAAGGCCTTTGACGGATTGCTTCGCTGACCATCCTGGCAGGGTACTTGAAGTGCAAGATGGGCCAGGGTCCCTGGCACTCCTTCGCTAGTACAGCCTCCTCGCATTTCCAAACATTACGACATGAAACAGAAGATAATTCATTCCACCTTAGTATACATCGAAAAGGTAAGGTGAAAGCGGTCTACTTCTGCAAAAATTTAATTTTGCGGTAGCGTCAATTGATTTACTCCGACCTTGTCTGAACCCGCTTGGTCCGAGCCCGCCAGCCATTGCGTGTATAGAGACATGCGAGCCCTAGAGATTACCCAACTCAGCTCTGATTGATATAGCACGTCTCAATAGAGCAGGTTCAAACCTATATATCTACTTTTCTCAGCCTGTGCGCAGGATGTGGCAATATGTTTACTCTTTGATGTATTCTGTTCCGACTTCTTGGGTCGCAGGGTCAATCCTTACATTTGTGTCCTGGATGATATTTCTTTTTAACAGGCTCTGAGGATGTGTTGCCAACAAAATATCACATAGCTAATTCATTTAGTCTTTTAAGTGTACAAATCTTGTGTCTATCTTTGGTCTAAGTTTAAGGTAATGCTGGGTCTTCAAGTTCTAGGCAATGTTTCCTCTTGCGTCTCTTTTAGCACCAGCTCTGGTGTGAAGTAATTAATGGTTTTTTATCTTACGCTTACGCAACAGGGATGTTCTTGCAGCATGATTATCGGAGATGGAAAGTGGTGCTTCTAAAATTCATCGGTCTAGTGCAATTCGTTAGATCGCGACAACTCCTGCGAACTAATGACACTGCTACTCCGCGTATCAACAATAGCTTTATCGTCACTCACAGCAAAGAACGAAAATTTTCAGATTCCCCACATGTTCTTCATATTTCGAGCGTCGCTGGACCAGGACTAGAAAACAGGCTTCTTGGCGTACCATTGGGTGGTGAGAGTATCTCATTCTTCCCTCTCGTACAAATCGTCCTTGATCCACGAAGGGTGCAAGATCGATCTCCCAGCAGACACAAGCTATTCCCTTCTTGTGGATTCGCAGAGCCTATTATTGATGCCCCAGGGTATTGCCCTCTGGTGCGCATACTTGAGAGAGGCGCAGATATGAATTACGACTCTATCCTTCGAGGTTTTACCACCGTCAAGAATATGTACGAGACAGAGAAGGAACCTGCGCAAGACGATGAAAGCTCGCTGCCTGTACGCATGGCCGACATCGGGCACCCACTTCCTTTCCAAATAGAAGACCAGGCACTTATCGAGAAGGAGCGCCAGACCGCATATTGGTACTACCGAAACATCCTGAACCTCTATACATACGTCAAGCGCTGCGTCCAGGCAGGGACCGCCACAGCCAACCCCCCACCGTACGTCCCCCGGGGTTATCATTCGCAACGTTTGATCTTTACATCTAGCAACGGAACAAAAGATCCACCCATTGGCCAGAGCTTCGTAAAGGGCACGCACATAGTGGTAGTTATGCGAGGTACCATTTTTAAGACAAACCTCGTGCAGGACGAGACTTTCGAGTACGCAAATCCATCCGACCCTGGCGTCACATCCTCCGGTTTGAATGGACGCTTGCATAAAGGCTTCTTCTCGGAGGCCCTGACGCTGACCCAGCAGATAGAAATGGGACTCGATGCTCACCCCACTGTCGACTTACTCTCCTTCGCTGGTCACTCCCTCGGCGCAGCTTACATACAACTCGTAAGCCCCATCCTAGCCCTCCGTCGACCCGACCTGGCGGTAGAGGTCTGGAACTTTGGCGCACCGCCCGCAGGAGACACCGGATTCGTAGAGCAATTCAACGCCTTGCTCAATCTTCGTGCCCGCAGTTTCATGTACATTGGGAACGGGCTGGTCACGTCTGCCCCCGTCCCCTTTGGCATCGGCGACATCATTCCTCAGGCTTTGAGTCTTTGTTGGCCCGTGCGAGGTTGTCCAGGAACACAGAATCCGGACATGAATGCGGCGATCAAATACGAGGCGACGGGCGGCATCGTGGCCTTCTACTCGACAGACATGCCCAACACGCAGGAATGGAATCGAGTGGACCAAGTCGTCACCCTCGACTCCTCCCCCTCCGCTTGCCACGGCTGCTCCTATCTCTGCTGGTCTGTACAGGGACTAGACGATCCGGAGGACCGATGTTACTTTGCGGAACATCCCTGGCCTTGTCCCTACACAGCATGGGACGGCAAATAGAGCCAATAAAGCTCTTGCAAGATCGTAATAAAAACAAGATATAAAATATGCCGAGGAAATGGAAAAAAGAATCAAATCACTGCGCTCCACGACTGCACGCTCATAATACGAGGAAAAATGCAAATCATGTAGCCTTTAAATGCGATGAAACATCAGTACATAAGAGAAAGACTCCCAATCAATCTGGTTGTTTGTCAACCCTGCAATTCGCTTGTAAGCTGGGATCGCACAGTGCATATTGTGCCAGCAACTGCTTCGCATTCTGTTTAGGATTGTCGCCACCAACCCCACCAAAGTCCCCTTCCCGTGTCTTTCTTCCCAACCCTTTCGGTCCCCTTCTCAACCAGATCAACGGTTAAGATATGCGGCTCCTCTTGCCTCCTTCGATGCGCCGCCCCTACGGCATCACTGATCCTTGTGTAGCCGTCCCTCTCTAACAAGGTAGCTAGCTCGCGATTGATGCGTTTGACCGCCCCAGGCCCTTCGTAGACAAGCATACTGTAGACCTGTGCGGCCATGAATTAGAAGCGAACGAAAGGGATAGAGAGGGATGTCAAACACTGAAAGCTGGTATCACACGGCGCAAGACAGAGGCTTCGCGCGCATTGCCCGCTGCTCCCTCCCCTTTATCCAGGATCTTTCGTACTTGCACCAGCGACGCCCCCGCCTGTATTTTATCGTAGGCATCCTGTCCCGAGCCGATGCCTCCCACCCCAATGATCGGCAATTGACCGTATCCCGTCAGACGGTAAAAGTCGTGGACGGTCTGTGTCGCCAGCTCCTTGAGTGGCGAGCCGCTCAACCCGCCTGTTTCTCCCGCGTGCCGCGAGCGGAGGATTGGTGGCCGAGTGACCGTTGTGTTGCTGACAATCAAGCCGTCGATGCCAGTCTCGAGGGCCACGGCAGCGATGTCCTTCTTCTCCTCCTCCGTCAAATCCGGAGCCACCTTGATGAGCAGAGGCACCCGCCGACCGCGCACATTCGTCGCGAATCCTCTCGCGTGGCCGCTTGGACCCTTCAGCTCCCGTTGCACGGCTTGGATCAGAGACTGGAAGGCGCCCTTCCGTTGCAGGGATCGCAGCCCCGGGGTGTTGGGGCTCGAGACGTTGACCACCAGGTAGTCCGCGTACGGAGCCAGCTCTCGCACTCCAAGAACGTAGTCCTCCTCCGCCCTTTCGGTTGTCTTGTTCTTGCCCACGTTCACACCCACGAGGCCCCTCCTCCCCTCGTCAGTCTTCTCCCTGCCCTCCTCGTCGGCCCGGAGCCGCCCTTCCCAGTAGTCCTGCAGCCGCCGCTTGACCGCGGCCACGCCGTGCGAGTTGAACCCGTACCGGTTGATCACGGCCCGATCCTCTTCCAAACGAAACATCCGTGGCTTGGGGTTCCCGTCTTGAGGCCTTGGGGTCACGCTTCCTACCTCGACAAATCCCAAGCCCAGCCCCAGCAGCCCCTTCACAGCCTGCGCGTGCTTGTCGAAGCCTGCCGCCACGCCCACCGGATTCGGAAATACGCACGCATCGTCCCACAGGGAGACCTCCAGCGAGGGTGGGCTTCGATCTTCCTGGCCGGTGTGGTTGGCAGGTACCAATTCTTTGCTGAGGGCCCATATCGCCCAGTCGTGGGCGGTCTCAGGATCGAGCGAGCGCAACAGTACCATGCCTGGATGGTCCATGAGCCAGTAGAGCGTCGGGATGGTAATACGGCCATCATTTCCGAGCAGATCAACAGCCGTCAGAGTCCCAAGAACGGCCGCAGCGGTTGAGAACAAGTTAGGAAATGAGGCAGGAGGAGGGTGGGGGTTGGGTGGAGGGATACTGGAGGCGGACGAGAAGCGGGAAGAGAGGTAAAAGCGAGGCAATTGAATCGACGAGAGGGTTGTTTGGCGTTTGCGGAGATGCGGCCTAGGTCCTGCCTCGCGCCTGTAGGATGGCGTCAGTTGAACATGGAATTATGAGAAGGTTCTGTTTCTTCCCCGTTCCGGCACAAAAGGGGTATACGCAAGAGCAGACGGGACCCAAAAACGTGCCAACGTACTGCAATGATGGAGAGGACGACAGAAGACGGTTATAAAGATGCCGGGCTGCATTGTGATTATGCCAGGGTGCGCGGCACGCTGCAGGAGCGAAGCGGACCATGGTTGACGCTCTGGTTGTGAGAGTGATTTTAGTTTAAGCAACGAAAAGCAGCCACGTCCTAGGGCGCGAGAGCCACCAACTTCCTATCGTGGGCCCTGTACTACGTTGGGTGTACATGAATCAGAGATGGAATGCCGTTGTTAAAGGACGCTTCTCCTCAATCGTTCATTGTGTCCGTCTCGCCTTAAAGCCAAGTGCCGCGTCGAAGACTCGCTCAGCCAGGCAGCCGCCGCCACCCACCCCCTCAACCTATCCACGCCCCCACGTTATCTCTGTTCAAAGCCACACTATGCCGGCTCAGGCGTCCACCATAACTCAGCCGCCTCCATACCTGGTTTTTGACATAGACCGGAGATCTCGTCCCACTCGACAAATGATGCGACAAGTAGCCCTCCTGGCGGTCGCCCTCTGCGCCACCTCCTCCCTGGCTTTCCTGACCCCGCCCCCCCGGCCTGTGCGCTCGAGATGCGGCGTCCGCGACCGGGTATTGCAGATGTCAGGAGTTGAACGCAATCCCAATTTCGGCAAATTGATGGGCGGGTACGTACAGGTGCCTTGGTCTGACGGAAGGGCCCTTAGTTGGCATCCGTCCATGTCCGCTTCAAGATCGATCGGGTGACTCACGCTCGTTAGACAGTTTTCGTCCCATAATCCTTTTCGTCACCGCAACAAGCATCAATCCTATTGATAGATCTTAAGCTAACCGACATGGTTTACCAGCCCTGTCTGTTCGTTCCTTTGTACCGCTCACATCGCGTCTGCCTCCTTGCAACCTCCCTCATCCCCTCCTCCGAACCCTTCCCCTCGCGCCTTTTTTTTCTTTCTCCCACACCTAGTTATCTCTTCCCGGAAATTGCCCGCCGACGAAGTGCATTCCTTGAGGCCAACCCTGAAGCGAAAATTATCTCTCTGGGCATCGGCGACACCACTCAGCCTATCCCTCCCCACATCCTCTCCGGCCTCGTGCACGGGGCGTCCAAGCTCGGCACCCCGCCGGGCTATTCTGGGTAGGTTTCCCTGTTTTTGGTCATGCTCCTCTCGTTCTTAGGGCCGAAGAGCGTGTGTGTGAGGGACTCTAGGGCCCGATAGGTGCGAAGTGCATTCACTGGTCACGGGGCTGCCCCCGTATCAGGGCCGCGTCAACACCTCGCGAGCACCCGAAGACTTGATTCTCGGCGCCCTTACCCCTTTATCTCCCTGTCTGCCTTGTTCTCCGTCACCTCAGGTACGGACCCGACCAGGGCGTGAAGGACCTGCGGGAGAAGATCGCGAGCACGCTGTATGGGAACCGGATCGATCCTGACGACGTCTTCGTCTCAGACGGCGCTAAGTGCGACATAGGGCGGCTGCAGGTCATGTTCGGCAAGAACGTGGTCACGGCTGTCCAGGACCCGTCCTATCCCGTGTACGTGGACACGGCGGTGATCATGGGGCAGACGGGCCTGATCAACGAGCAGAGTCGCCAGTTCGACGGTAGGGTGTCGGGGGCCAGGGAGGGGTGCGCGTGGCTGAGCCTCCTCACGAGGCTTCGGCCACCCTTGTATTCTGACAAACTACGTCCAGAAGGCCTGACTTGCGGGCTTCATTCCTCGTGGCTCACGCGCTCCCCCCACCTCCCTCCCCCTCCAGGCATCGTCTACATGCCCTGCAACCCCGGCAACGACTTCTTCCCCGACCTGGCCGCCCTCCCCCAGCGCCCGGACGTCATCTACTTCTGCTCCCCCAACAACCCGACCGGCGTGGCGGCGACCAGGCCCCAGCTGGAAGCCCTCGTCTCCTACGCCCGGGAGCAAGGCAGCGTCATCGTCTTCGACGCCGCCTACGCGCCCTTCATCCGGGACCCGAGCCTGCCTAAGTCCATCTTCGAGATCGAGGGGGCGCTCGAGTGCGCCATTGAGGTCAACTCCTTCTCCAAGGTGGGGCGGGAGGGAGGGAGGGAGGGGGGGGGGAGAGAGGAGGGGGGGCCGTTGGGGACGGTGGGTGTTTGAGGAGCGTGGGGGTGTAGAGCTCTCAGGATGAACCTCTTGCCCTTTTCCACCCTGGAACTCTCCCTATCGGCCGCATTGCCCCCTGTGGCACCGGCATCTGTTGTTGAAATCCTTGCGTAAACAACCTGTCGGTCTATGCCTCTCTCCCTCCCTCCCTCTCTCCCTCCTGTCTGCCATCCACCTTAAAGCCACGAATGGGACGCTCACTCGTGGCATGCGAGACGCCCTAGTTCGTAGCTGAACTCACAGTGCTGTGTTCGACTTCCCCTCCCCCTTTTTATTTTACCTTCCCTGCTCATCCTCTACAGTACGCAGGCTTCACGGGCGTGCGACTGGGCTGGACCGTAGTGCCGAAGCAGCTTAAATTCCGGGATGGGAGTTCGGTGAGAAAGGAGGGCGAACAGGAGGGAGAGAAGGAGGGAGGAAAGGAAAGGGGAGGAAGGAGATTGTGAAAACTCTTGGCGTTTAGGCACCATACTGGCGCCGTTCGGGGTTAGTATAAGGCCGAGTGCAGCAGTGGGAAAAAAGATGGGGACTCGGACGATGAGGCGGTGGAGGTGCCAGGGCGTGATCCCACAGGGAGCGGGTGATAGGGTGGCTCTTTGTCTCACCTCTTTCCTCATCCCCCCCCTCGGACGGGATAGATGCACGCGGACTTCAACCGGATGATGAGCACCACCTTCAACGGGGCCTCCAACATCGTGCAGGACGGAGGTCTCGCCATCCTGGACAAGGAGGGGCTGGCGGAGATCCAGGTGAGGAGTGAAGGAGGGAAGGAGGGAGCGAGGGAAGGGGGAGTGTGATAAAGCAGATGGGATCGGAGGAGGACATGGTCTGGGAGACTGAAGGGGTCCATGGGAGCGAGTGGGAGGGCATAGTCGCGCTGGATGGTGGGATTGGGGAGGATGGGCTCAACGGATGAAATGGAGGGTCTTTGGCCCGCAGGCACGGTTAAATGCGTCCTTTGGCTCCCATGCGGTGTGTCGTCGTATGAAGCGCGAGGGGACAGGCGGGGGACAGGGTGCCGGTGCCTGACTTCCTCTCCCCTTTTTCATAGACACTCATCAGCTATTACCTGGCGAATGCGGCGAAGCTTCGGGCCACAGTAGAGGCGATGGGTTACAAGGTGCGTGGGAGGAGGTTGTGTAGCGCGGAAAAGGGAAGAAAAAATGAGAGAGCGAGAGGAAGGGGAAGACGATATCGGCGCTCCGACGAGCACTTATATTTGTCGGATGGAGATTTTTGGCAGTGTCTCTTCATGTCCGGTCTTTTTCATTCCTCCTTAACCCCTCATTCTCGACCCCTTTCTCAGGCGTACGGCGGGGACAATGGCCCCTACGTCTACGTGGACCTGGGTGGAAAGAGCAGCTGGGATGTCTTCAGTGAGATTTTAGAGAAGGCCCAGATTGTCACAACTCCTGGTGCTGGGTTTGGGCCTGGAGGGGAAGGATTTTTGCGGTTGAGTGCATTTGCGTCCAAAGAGAACGTGGATGAGGCGTGCGAACGGCTCCAAAAGGTTATGGTGAAGTAAGCGAATGGGGCAGGAAGGGTGGAAAAGAAATGAAGGCGACGGGCAAAATTTGGAGTAGGGTAAAGAAAATACTTCATATTTGATAGCGACGGTCTCCATCAGCTAAGCATTTGCTTACTTTCATTCCCGACGTGAAAGAAGTATGGGGGGGCTGGGTAGGGCCTCCAGCATGGAAATGGCATCCCCGGTGAAGTTCGCGTGATTATCAGTCCTGGCCCCAAACCGTGTGAGATCATTTAAACTAATAAGCAAGTCCCAGCAAACGAGTCTCAACCAAGCACGAGTCCGTGGTGAGTTACGGCATGCCGCTGCCTTCGCGTGTGTCTTTTTGTCCTGGTCAGTAGAGTTGCCATTATCGCGGGATAATGACCGCAGAGGGCCCGTCCCCTGGATGGCTGAGAGCCCGGGCCGCGCCTCTCCTTCCTCCCGTGGAAATCGGGTCTTTGGCCAGTTTGTGGCGGGGCCCAACGGCATCTAAACGCAGAATGGGCTGATATGTAGTCTCTGGACGGTCATAGGAGGGACAGATGGTGCTGCACCATATAATTTTTCCAGGATGCTTCCAGGGCTCGCTTTGCCGTTCATCACTCCTTCGCTCGTGTCATCTCACTCCAATAGTGTTTGAATTACAGCAGGTGCTTTTTGCCAAAAAAGCTTGGGTCTGGACGCACGACAATATCTTGTCGTCCTTAATTTGATTCAAGGTACGAAGTTGGACGGCGGGAGAATTCGAGGGCTCACGAGTGAGGGAAGATGGGGACACTGGATTTAGTGGGGTCGAAAGCCCCCTGTAGCAATTTAGTGGCTGAGCTTTGCACAGTCCTGTCTGGGAATCGGCCGTGTTTATGTGTGCGGTCTTTGTTAGATATTGAACATTTATCTACCTTGAGCGAAGAGGCTTGGACGTTCATGCAGGCGACGTCTTTCCATCCTTCTCATCTTGTTCTGCCCTGCTCCATCGTAATTTCTGATTTGTTTGCAGAAAAAAAAGCCTCTTTCTCTCAACTACTCCTTCTCAAGTATGCGTCACCTTGCAACATATCTTCTCCTCAAACTGGGCGGGAATGAGAATCCGTCGGCCAGCGACGTGACGACCGCTTTGTCTGCCGTGGGCGTGGAGGCGGACGAAGGCCTTCTGAGCACTTTGCTCAAGGACCTGGAAGGCAAAGACGTTGAGACGCTCATCGAGGAAGGCTCAAAACTCCTTGCCACATTTGGAGGCGGCGGAGGTGGGGGAGGAGGCGCTGCGGCCGCGGCGGCGCCTGGGGCCGCCGATGCGGGTGCTGAGAAGGAGAAGAAGAAGGAAGAGAAGGAGGAGGAGGAGGCAGATTTGGGAGGGGCCATGGACATGTTCGGGGTAAGTCTTAGACGGGAATGTCAAGTGTAGACTGGTTAGACGTGGGGGGTAGAAGGAGGGACACGCCTCTGGGTAGGTTGACACATATCGCGAGGATGCAATGCGCCTTCGCGAAATTACAGCAAAAGCGAGGTGGCTGTTATTGATTTAAATTGTTCCTGACGTTTTAAAGGATGGGATGCCTCATTTTTTCTTCGATCACCTCACTGATCATCAAACAGGGCGGCGATGGCTACTAAAAAGCATCTTTTTCAACGACCCGCGAATTTGTGGCTTCCTCTGCATTTGTACCCGTCACTCCCGGAAGGTCTAGTCTACTCCCCCTTCTCGCGGCTTGTTTTTTTTGGCGTAAGTAAGTCTTGTTTGCAAAGACATGTCATGTTGAGGTTTTGAATGCTCGATTCTGCTTTCGAAGCCTTTATATCGCGCGGGGGACGCCGAAAGGTCAAGTGGAAAAGTGTTAGACGGGAAATCTGGTAACAGTGATGGTCTCTCTTTTTGAGCTATGAAAAGAACAAAAGCAAGGGGACGAAGGAAGGATTGGGTATGCCCGCAAGCTGTGTCACTCTGGCGAATGGATCGAGACCCTGTTTTTGCTATTTTTTTCTCGGAATGGAAGATATTTGTGCTATCAGGAGGATATTTTTTGTTGAGATGATCATGGCATTGCCGTAGATAGGACGTAAAGCTCACAATTGAGGCCTGCTGCCTCCTACCCTCCTCCCTGTGGCTGTTCCCTCGTCACAACCACACAACTCTTTTAAAGCCCGCCGCCCGTCCAAACAAAATCTCAATTGCCTCTCCTTCGTACATTTTGCTCTTTACACTATGGCCATGAGATAAAAATATTGTTGGTATCGGGGTAACGTCCTGTGTACAGGCCTATTTCGTAGCTTGGGGAGCTCGGAGTTCTCCCTACGTGGTATCTCAGCCCCCAGCCTCCCACACTTACACGACGCTTCTGGCTGAAGCCATGCCTTGCCCTTTTTCTACTGTCCTTGTATAAAGCAGGACAAAGGAGTTGTTATGAACAAGGCCTGTGCCCTGCTACCAGAGACAATGTTTTATACTACGTACGCTATCTCCACCATCCACAGGGCAGGCTGTCGCCTCATCACCATGAGGAGACCTCTTCAACTGCTACTTGCCTGCTATTGCCTCCTCGCCCTCCCCGTCTCCTCCACCGCCTCCGCCTCCTCCCCGGGCTCGGTGATAAAGGTCACAGACAGTGCGAGGGCTTACAAAAAGAAGGATGTTTCGAAGACGGTACGCAGATCCAATATATTAATGCTCTTTGCCCTTTCACATATCTCTCTGCCCTCCTCCTTGCGATCACAGATCCTTGCACGCATTTTGAAATGTCCTGTATGAATGGCTGCATACTCATAAATTATTTATACTTCTCCCCTCATTTGCCTGGGAGCATCTTAAGCGCCCGAACATCACAGTCGGGAACTGCATCATACACAACACATTCCTAGAACCTCCTCCGTCTTCTATATTTTTGGCTCGCCATGCTGAATCAAACATTGTCGTTCCCTCTTCTTCCTCGTTGCATTTCTGTATAAGCTCAATCCCTGGTATGTCCACCTGACAGGCTCTCACCCAGCTTCGCCGCATCCAGGGCGGTGCTTCCTCCGCCTCCCCTGTGCCCACGGGCTCGAGCCCCGGCCAGCGCGGTCCGGACGGGAAGGTGATCCCAACGGCAGGACAGGCGTTCTTGACCGGCTTGCTCTCGGGGGCGGTGGCAGGTATCACGGTGGACCTGACCCTCTTCCCTCTGGACACGATCAAGACGCGCCTGCAAGCCAGCGCCAACACCAAGTTCTCGCTCGACCTGCTCCGAGGCGTCTATGACGGGGTGGGCCCGGGTCTTGTGGCCTCAGCCCCCGCGTGCGCCGCCTTCTTCGGAGCCTACGACAGCTTCAAGCGCGGCCTGTCGGCCCGTTTCCCCGACCCCAAATGCGCGCCGCTCGTAAACATGGTGGCGGCGGCGGGAGGGGACCTGACGCAGAGCGTGGTGCGCGTGCCTTTCGAGGTAAGGCCCGAAAGGGGGAGAGGGAGCGAGGCAGGACAAAGGGCTTGGGAAATACTAGGCGAGGCTTGCCATTAATGGACTGGCGATCATCCTCAAATCTAACGTTGCTCGTTCTTTCACCTCATTTCTGGGCTGCCGGCTTGCCCCTCCTTCCGCTGCTTCCAAACAGGTGGTGAAGCAGCGCATGCAGGCGGGCGTGGAGAGAACATGGCGTGAGGCAGTGCGCAACATCATGGCTTCCACAGGACCGCGTGGATTCTTCGCGGGCTGGTCAGCTCTTGCTCTTCGAGACTTGCCCTTCGACATCATCGAGTTCCCTCTCTACGAGGCACTCAAGGACGTGTGGGCGGAGCGCAAAGGCGGAAAACTGGAGACGTGGGAGTCCTCTGTCTGTGGCTCGCTCGCGGGGGGGATTGCGGCCGGGCTGACGACCCCGCTGGACGTGGTTAAGACGCGGCTCATGACGCAGCGGCGGGACAGCGGGCAGGTGTACGCGGGGCTCTTGGATTGCCTGGTGCGTGTGGCGCGCGAAGAGGGCATAGGCGCGCTGTACAAGGGCCTGGTTCCTCGCGTGGTGAACATCGCTCTGGGAGGAGCCATCTTCTTCGGGGCTTATGAGGCCTTCAAATCGGTGGCGGACCGGGCTCTGGTGCAGAGGGATCTCGACGTGGGGGAATGGTGGACAGGAGTGAAGGCCCGCGCTCATGAAATGCGCACACGGCAGTTTTCTCAGGGGGTTGGAGGGGCATTGACGAGGCAAAAGGGTGGTGGAGGGGGTATGGGGAAGAAGGTGATGTGAGAGTTGGTGGAGCTGACGTCATGGCTTTAAGAGAAGGAGTGCGGTGCATTGTTTTTGGGGGCAAAAGGACGAGATCCAGAAGAGTTCAAGGGCAGAAGAAGGATTAAGGAGATCGTTCAGAGGATTGGAGTTGAATGAGACGCTTGTCTGGTGGTGCCCGGCCTGGGATTCTCGCACCAGTTTTCCCCTTTCTTGAAAGGATGGGAGAGGACCGAAGGGAAGATTATTAAAGACTAAAAAATCTAGCCAAAACGAAATCCATGTGGAATATAGAGACGTTTTCTTTGGGATTTTGTGTTCTTCGGCTTTTGTAAAGGTTGGTATAACCTTCAGGGAGCAGCACCAAGATACTAATGTTTACTCAGGTAAAGTCCTTGCACTACCCTGTCCCGCCTCCAAAAATGTCAAGGTACGAAAAATGAAAGATTTGCCGACAAGAGGAGTGACAGATACATGTATGCAGCGATATTTCGCAATCTGACGGCATTTCCCCCCACCAACCGAAAATTGCCTGGAAAATATCACTCTTCGCATCTTCTGCAGCTCAGCTTCATGACTAGCACGCCACGAACCAGGCTTCGCATATCTGAGATACGTAGTTTTAATAACCATCAAGAAAATAAACTACCTGCAGGTCTCTCTAGGATGGACAAGGGGATTTTGAAATTATAAAATCGACGTACGAGAGCCACCGCCCCCGACGTATATACCCTTATTGAGTAGTCAAGATCTTTTGGGAAGGAACTCCGTATATCCGATAAGAGATAAACATGAACGCACCACGCATAGTTCCCATCGATAACCATTCGATCGGAAGAACGCATGCCTTCGTGGCTCCCTCCACTGCAAGAGTCCGACCTTTTGCGGCCTGCGTGGGCATGGCCTTCCTGGTGGATAACCGGCGCCTCGGGTTGCGACACTCTCTCCTCGGTGGTTGCGTCTCCCCACATCCTATCTTGAACGCCCTTCTGCATGAATATTGCCGTTCCAGCTCGACAGTCTCGTGCGGACCAATCTAACTGACGTCCCCCTACGTATCTTCCAACTTGGAGGGAGTTGCAAAGGCTTCGTGCCTTTGTGTGTATTAGAGAATGGGCTTTTATTCATCTCATCCGCTCAATTTCCGAGCTTCGCATGTGGTCATAATGTAATGATGCGTGTTGAATATTGCGATACGGTATCACTGTCTATGTGGGATGCGAAGGCTACTCTCACCCATGATACTAACTTTGATGCCGAAGACCCTTATTCGGGATCATTCAAGAATAAACCTGTATAATTTCATTGCTTTATTCATACCCAGTGTTTTGTAGCCATGCAGGTATCCAAGGATGTCCCCCGCAAAAGAGGCCACAATAGGAAAAAGACCTCTGGCTCCTCCTCTACCACAACTAAATCATCCAGCTCCCACTTGGCACGATGCCCCTCCCAACTTACTCCATCCGCTCTTTCAAAACTGGACCCGATGTGGCCATGCTATGCATGTAGAGCATCTCGAACTAAATGTACGTGACTACTTAGGATCGATCGTGCAGCGCACTACCTGGAGAATCAACTGGTTGACCTGGTTATTGACATATGTGCACTTGTTGTTTCTTCGGATACATTTTACTTGATCTCACTCAACAGGTAGCGGAGGATTTCCTTGTGCCCGATGCTCCCGCCTCTCCGTATGTTGCCTGCCCAATAATTGGAAAAGGGAGGAGCCTATACTGGAGTATGTCCTGACGACCCACAGCCCTAAGGTATGCCACACACGCGAGGAGAATTACGGGCAGTGGCAGGCAATGTCGATAGAACAGTGAGCTCCCTCCATAACTACTTTGTTACTTGCCGGTCACATTTCACATTGCCTTGTCTCAATCCTTCCTCCTTTTCTAGCCCTTCGCCGAGATGTATCTGCAGGCTTTCGAGCGGCTCTTCATCGCGGGCAAGATTCGACGCGACAGTGCCCTGCGAACTTTGAAGATGTGGGAATTTCTTTCCTCGCTTGCTGGAGCAGACGTGACGCTGGGCGTGGCGTCGCACGTTCAGAAACGCTTCAATGTGTCGGCCATCGAGTTGGAGGAACCCATGCGGATGCTTCAAGACCCCCCTTCGCATGTCCGGTAAGCCTCCTCGCCTTCTCTGCCCTTTGTCGCAGCGACCGCTCGTGTCCTCACTCACCGCTCCCTTTTCGGACCGTTCCCCCTGCCGCCCCCAGGTACCAACGGCTCCAGCAGTACCAATCGAGCGCGGCTAGCCAGGCTCGGACGCAGCAGCTTAAGGAGACGGAGATCTTCAAGCGGGAGAACGAGGGCACACGGGCCTCCAGGGCCTCTCTGCTCATGTTCGTGACCAACAGATCCACCATGTGGGCGGCCTGCAATGAATTCCACGCCGCTCGCCTCAAAGAGGCAACGGAGCTGTGGGACAAGGCTTTGCAACGCAAGCTGATTTGGTCGTATCTGATGGCACCGCTTTATGCGCCCGAGGACCGACGCACCTACATCGATAATATAGTGGAGATGATTTTCGGGCACGAGAAACTGACGAAAACCATGTTCTTCAAGATGTACGATAAGGACGGGAGCGTGAAACTCTGCCTGCACACTGCTCGGACCATACGCCTGGGGCCGCACACGACCGGGATCACCTTCAAGATCGAGAGTGAGTAGGCCTGCGTAGAATTAGCTGGAAACGTTCTCACAAAGTCAGCCTGTCATCCCTGCCCCTTGGCGTCTTCGATGTTTTCACACGATTGCCTGTCTATTTTGGCTCCATGTAATCATTCAATGCATCCGAAGTCCCACGTTTCAAATCACAGTACACGCTCCCACCCTTTTCCCCTTCCATTACTTCCCCCTTCCTCCAACCTCCTGGACCCCTCCCCCCCTCCAGTCGTTCCTCCGTCCCGGCATCTGACCATGAACGCGGGCTCAAACCGTGCGACCGGTCGCGTGCGCTCGACCTGGACCAGCGCCCGGGAAGACAAAGGGCGGCACTGTGTGGATGGCCACCAGGCTCCATCGACGGGCTTGATCCCAGCAGGCGCCAAGCAGGACGGGACGCGTCTGAGCACGGACGTGGCGTGGCCGGGAGGGGGCGCAGCGGGCAGAAGTGAGGCCCGAGCCCCAGCCAGCATGTGCATTCCCGGCGTGGCAGCGATCCCTTTCCCCGGCGCCAGCGCCAACTTCGCTGCCGGAATGTCCGGGGGGGCTTCTCAGTCGCCGGCAGGGCGACCTCAGGCGGGGGAGCTGGCACAGGCGGGGGAGCTGGCACACGCATCGCAACGCAAGGGAGTCACGGAGGGCCTTTGGTCCGCGCTGGATGCTCCGTCTTTCTCGGCACGCATCGCCTCCATGTCTAACGCGGACATCGAGGCTCTCTTCGCGGGGAAGAAAACGAACTTCAACGCAGCGCGAGGTCGGGGTGGAAGAGGTGGCGGGCGTATCGCAGGAAGGGGACAGAGAAAATCGCTGCAAGCAGTGAGGTCAGAAGTCAGCGGGGAGGTCCGCCCTCCGGTCTCGGTGCCCCAGTCCGTGAACTCGAACGTGACACGTCGAGGGAACGAAGGCACCAAGAGCCAACAAGACGAGAGGCAAGGGACGCATTTCGTAGGGCAGCAGCCTGACTCGGCGCGGGACGACGCCACCGGTCTTTTGCATCACGAGCTTGGCAGCGTCGAAAATGTCAACCAAGACCTGAAGGGGATGCTGCCTGACAGGAGCGTGGCAGTCGAGAAGGGCCAGGAGAGCCTTCCTTTCGCTCCAAATCTATCTTCACGTATTCCCTCGCCGGCCTACCGCGACTGCTGCCTTTCCCCTTTGGAGCCTCTACACGGCTCCCTCACCTCGGACACCTGCTCACAGGAGCGAGAAAATCGAAGGGTGGACGAAACCTTGGTGCCGCAAGGGCTTCAAGATCAAGATTTTTTCGACGAGCAGGGCATGCCCCTAGTGGACACAGAAAAAATAGGTCTCCCGGGGCCCATTTCTCCTTCTTCCCTTGCCTTTCCGGCCCATCTTCAGTCCAATACAGAGCACCCAGCTCCCTCTGCTCCGGGCTACGTAGAATTCTCGGAATATCCGTTGAACATGCTTCAATCACAGCTTGCTGGAGAGCAGCAACAAGCGATGCACCTGCTTCAGCATCATGAGCAAGCCTCCGGGGTGGACGATCTGATAGTGAATGAGAAGGAGGTCATAGACTTGTTTAAAGATGGAGACATAGAAACCTGGTGAGGGTTTCGTGGCATTGTGGGAAAGAGGTATATAGATAACGATGTCTTGATGAGGACAAGAGTGCATCTTAGACTTTCAAAATTTTCTGAAGTCTCCGTTAAAATTTCGTAAGAAGGAAGCGAATGGCACATATGTAAACCACTTATAAACCTATGAATGGAGGCGCAAGCGCTTCAGAATCGAATGAGCATAAAGCGATCATGAATATCATGTCAGTTCAGACCACCAAAACGAAAGATGTGAAGCATAGCTGCTCACTAATCGGGCGACTGTCTACGAGAATACAAACTGTTGGAAGTTGTGTGCTTCCAACGTGAACCAACAATTGAAGAAACTTTGGCGTGCGCATGTCACAAACCAAAAATAACATATTCAGAAAATTGACCACAGTTGTTCGTTCGGGGACAGTTGATCTGCCCTACCGCTCCTTTTGGCCTCGACAACGCTCCCGAGACAAACTCGTATCTCAGCGTCTACTGGACTGCTATAAACTCAGACACACCCACTCTTATAAACAGGAATTCACAAATATGTGGTCGCGATCCTGGTAGGCTTGCTGAGCAAACACGCCGTTGGTCTTTCACTGAGGAGGAAGAGTATGCTCCAAACGCTGCTACTCAGGCGGTTAGGTCGAAGCTCTCTTCTTCGATCGAACGTTCAATACCTCTGTCACCCATCTTAGGTCTATTACATGCTCTCCAGCTCGGGAATGGTTCCCAATCACAATACCCAGGCCTCAACGGGTGGAAAAGGCCTCCACGCCGTCGCATTTGTTTCCCCATCGTCTTTTCCCCTTGCATCCTGTCTCTCACCCCATTGGCGTCGTCGAAATGCCAAAGTCTGGCGGACAAGAGGTGTCATTATGTTTACAGTAAAGTTGTGCTGATATGCATTCCGACAAGAAGCCCTGAACACGTCCGGATTTTCCCCTTCCTCCCACTTGGCGCGGAGATGATAGAAATGCGTGTTCTCCCCCCCATCCGACTTCAAGAACGATGCGCCTCTGTGTGCCTCCCATTCCTCGTAGGATCGATAGAAATAGTGTTTCAAGTACAAGGAGGACACGGGGGCGGAGCAAGCTATCTCTTCCATCCCTGCGCCTGGTGGTGTCGTGCCGCCGGGGTCCTCCATGGCGTGGAGAAAATACGTGCGGCCCTCGTCCGCTCCCGACCACAACCGTTCAACATATTCCTTTAAAGTTTTGAAAGGTTCGGGTACCTGCCAAGGATCATCGCCTCTCATTTCCCTTATCATGGGCCAGTGCGAGAATTGCCAGTCCCGGATCACGTCTGTCCTCGCCAAAGTCTTCAGCATCCACGGCTCGTAGGACCCCTGCGACGAGCTTTCGATGACTAAACCCTCGGATGGGTTGCGTTTCTCGTATCCGTCAGAACCCATCACGACCCACGGAAGGCGGTAGACCGGTAGGTTTTCCTGAGTTCTGGCATCGAGAAGGCGGGAGAGGGCGAAGGGGAGTGAGGCCGGAAATGTTAGAAGATCGATACCAGCGTCCTCCTGGGCTTGGATGGTCAGATACTCATCCACATCAAAGACTCCCGTCCACTCGCACCCATGGCTACGACCGGATCCAGCATATGCCAGCATCTGATGGTAGAGAAAGGAAAAGAGCCGACCTTCATCTGGCACCCGGTTTTCGCCGCACGTGTACTCGCAGCCTGCATTAACCCGGCCTTTGTACCCAAACCTTGCTAGCATTGTTTTCCAAATAGAAGATGTAGACTGCTTGCATCCCCATTGGGTTACATGGCTTGCGTTGTAAGCAGAAAGGAGGCCTAGGCGATGATACGTGTCGAGCACCCAGGCGGTTCTACCTTCGTCGTCGTACAATCATCTACCAGGAAAAAATGTCCCACGCCCAGCAGATGGTGGTACTCCAACCATTCTGCAAGGCTCCTAGGAGTGTTTCGCACACGTGTCAAAATACATAGCTTGTGCGGCTGGGAGGAGGGTATGCTCGAGTTGGGCAAATTAGTTACCGATGAGGCAAGAAGTGATGACATGGACGGAGGCGACACGAATGTAGGAAAGATGGTTACAAAGCTTAATACTCCAACCAAAGCGACAATGGAAGACGCGGCTAATATGTACAGGCAACGACCATGACCACAAAAACTGCGAGGACACGTCAATTTGTTGGGGAGCATTGGACCTAGGACACAAGGCATCTCAGGAAGCACTTTGCATCTCAGAACAATGCGGCAAATATACACGCATACCTCTCAACCACATGGAAGAAAGGGTGCTGAAAATCGTGAATGCGACGTGGCCTGTCGATGGGTGTATAGAGAAGTTTGGTACGAATATATCAATATGGGCCGAGAGTCCGTTCCCACCCGGGGCGAGTGAGTGGTGAGAAGAAGGCTGGCCATATTTTATGGCGGATCACGGTTGGCGGTGCTCGCGTGCGTGGCGCTCGCATTTTGGCACGATAAACTTCTCACATGCTGTCTCGCTTGTCCTTGTATCCCTTCCTGTCGCCATTCTTTACAGGAAAAGAGCATTTTAATTGATTGGACGCAGAGGAGGCAGAGGATCACGTATCCGAAGAAGAGGTAGAAGGCCGCCTCCAACTTACACGCGCGGCCGCTACTCCACGCAGGAACTCATCGTTAGGCAGAATCACACATACATTTATAAAACATGGTATGTGCAAGTAGGATGGTGGGGGGTGGCGGGCGGGACGGTTAGGGTCGTGACTGGTGGTGTAGTGAGTTTCGTTGCGATGGGAGGAGCGCCATCATCCTCACTTCTCGCTTGTCATTTTTCACTTTCTCGTCACAGCCGCAACATGACTACATGGAACAGCACCGGAAAAAGCATGGGGAAAGGCTTGATCGGGAAGAGAGATTGTAAGTATTTGAGTTTGTTGCCGAATAAAATGCGGAACGTGGAGGGATCAATGCGCAAGAAGCGACCCAGCAGAGAGATGGAGCTGGGGCTGTTTGTTGTGCATCAACAGAAGGAGGAGCAGGAACATTCAAAGTGTTACACTCATCGTGTGAAGCATAAAATGAATCTCCTAGTCAGTTGCAAACTTGATCCTTATTGACCGGTGGCATTTTCCTGCCCCCCCACTCTTACCTTCAGACGCAAAAAGGAGGCGCGAGAGGTCCATCGTCGTTCGAAATTTGCCCAGAAAGTACACGGCTTAAGGGCAAAACTGTACAATGCCAAGCGCTACAAAGAGAAAGCCCAGATGCGTAAAACGTACGTCGTCACCCGGGTTGTCTGCCCGCTTTCCCCCATTTCTTTCACTTGTCGGCGCGCGATCGAGGCCTTTTGCATATGATAACCCTCACTTTCCCTCTTCTACTCTCTCTCAGCCTGGCCATGCATCAGGAGAAGACCAATAAACGTGCCAATCAGGAGGGCGCGCCGGAAGGGGCTGTACCTGCCTATTTGATCGACCGAGAAGGGGTTTCACGTGCGAAGGTAAGGCGGGAAAGGGATACCCACCAGGGAGGGAGGGACATATAGGTCAGGAATAATATAAAAACGGGGGCTAGGCATGGGGTCAGCAGTAAAATATGATCCCAAAAAATGTTTGGGTTGGTTCTTGCTCGGAAGCGAGTCAGTCGGTCATAACACCCCGCGTGTTTTATGCACTTTCTCTTTCTTCTCTTTGTCTTGCGCAGGTCCTCTCTAACTCGGTCAAGCAAAAGCGGGCGGAGAAGGCAGGAAAATGGAGTGTTCCTTTGCCCAAGGTCAAACCCGTTGCGGACGATGAAATGTTCAAGGTCATGCAGTCGGGGAAACGCAAAGGTAGGAAGCTTATCACCACATGCTTTGCTTTTCCGCCTTTCTACTCTGCCCCTTTTTACCCTTTTTACCCTCCTCTGTTGGTCGAAAATGTCTCTGAGAGGAACCACTTCGCGCACCCTGCTCCCTCCCGCCCCCTGGCCTTCCTGGAACCCCGTCGTGGATACACGCGTACAATCTTCTCACCACGTCTCGCCCGTTTCACAGCGAAATCTTGGAAGCGGATGGTAACCAAGGTCACCTTTGTGGGCGAGAACTTCACGCGGAAGGCGCCCAAGTAAGCAGGGAGGGAGACAACGAGAGGGAGGGCTCAAGAAGGGTGTTGAGAAGGGATCACAGGAAAACGGGGGGCCTTCCGATGGGACATGGGCATGCAAGAGGGGGACCGAAGGGGCTGGAGAGCGAGCGATCTGATTCTTTTATGAGACCAAACGATTGAAAATCTGGCTGCTTCTCTCTGTTGTGGCCATCTCTTCTCCTCCCTGGGACATTCTTTTGGAGGCGAACAAGCATTCTTCCTCTCTCTCCCTTGAACCTCATGTCCGCGGATTCCCCTATACCCCACCTCTCCTCGTGTCCGACAGATTCGAGCGCTTCATTCGGCCCACAGGGCTACGCTTCAAAAAGGCGCACGTCACGCACCCCGACTTGCAGGTGCGTTCGTTGCCTCCAGCGGCGGTCAGCCGGCAGGAAAGGGGGATGTGTGTGTGAAGTAGGAGCTTTTCGGCACAAGACACTCGTCGTCCGCCACTGATGATGCGACAAATACGATACGGAGATATTGGTCCCTGTTATCAAGCGTCGACTCTTTATCTTCTTCCCCCCGTTTGCCGCCGAGTCCGTGTCGCGTTTCTCACATCATACTCTTTCTCCCTCCCTCCCTCCTTTCCTTCCTTCCTTATATCTTCCTGTAGGCGACATTCTGCTTGGACATTCTGGGCGTCAAGAAGAATCCGTCGTCGCCCATGTACACGACCCTGGGGGTTATAACCAAGGGCACCGTCATCGAGGTCGGAGAGAGGACGAGAAAGAAAGAGGGGTAGCGGGAGGCTCAGCCGCGTGTACTTATTTTGGACCTCTCATTTGCTGCCCCTCCTCGCATATTTTATCCCTTCCTCCCTCCCTCCCTCGTTTCCTCTAATTTTAACAGGTTAATGTGTCGGAGTTGGGCCTTGTTACCACGAGCGGAAAGGTTGTGTGGGGAAAATACGCGCAGGTGCGTTCGAGGGAGAGAGGGGGGAAAAGGAGAGGGCTAGGGGGATAAAGGAGAGAGGAAGGGAAACTAAAAGGGACAGATGATGATGAGGGAATTTTCTTTATTCTGGGCTCCTGTTATAACTTTCACACTCACCCCTTTACCGCACACTCTGTCTGCATGTATCAGGTAACCAACAACCCCGAACTGGACGGATGCATCAATGCGGTTCTCCTGGTCTAGTCGGTTTCGGGCCGGGGAATAAGGGTGTATGCAGGGGGAAAGCTTGGAGGAAACCGTGGACAGGATGATTACGAATAGGACGAACAGATGAGGGTGGTACTGTTGATGAGAGCTGAGCCCGTGTGTGCGGACGTAGGGGGAAGGAACTATTGTGGGGGATCGGCGCCGGGTGGACGTTCGAGAGGGCCTCAAGAATTGTAAATTGACATGCAGTATGTGTACGAGCGAAGGGACCGAAAAGAAGAAGACGTATTGAGGATCGACACATCTCACTACGATGATGTCCGCAACATCCAAGAGCGGCTCTTTCTTGCGAGTATTTGTTTGACCCGCAGGAGATTATCTGTCTTATAATTTTCTACAATTTACTTCAAGTCATATAGAACACTCCTGCAGGCCAGCGGTCCCACTTTAGGTCTCCGCCCCTCTTGATTCTACAGCTTCTCGCTCCCAGGACACCCCCCTCTTTCCCTCTTTCCCTACCCCGAGGCTGCACTCCTGCTGCACGAGGCATTCGCTGCCTCCCTCGCGCCCGGGCACACCCTCTCCAAGCCCTCCACCAACTCCGCCTGCTCCCCGAGTCGCAGCGTCTTCATCATCTCGCCGAAACAACAGGAGGTGTAGTACGCGCACTTTTCCTTTTTAGCCAGGGCCTGTGCGGTGGCGGCTGCCTCCCTCTCGCGGTCGGCTTTCCGATGCTTCCCGTTGCCGATCTTGGTCCAGGCCACGCCTAAGGGAAAGAAGAAGGGAGGGAGGGAGGATGATCGTGGGAACATAGTGCTTGGAGAGCAAGGAATCGCGCCCTGGGAGAGGTGCCGGTAGTTGGGATGAGTGTATGGTGGCAGTGGAGCAGAGAGGAGACCAGGAATTCAGACACAGCCTTTCCCAAATTGGCACCTGTAGGAGTGCCCACGTTGGCGCTTGCGGAAGCAGAAAGGGAACGAACGATGAGCTCGGCGCAGAGACGACCCGAGACCGTGTCTTGAGCGCAGCCGAAGGTCCCGATGAAGCCTGTGGTTGGTGAGGAAGGTGGATCAGGAGGTTTAAGGCCGAAATTACGTGGTGCTGCATGGATGAATGTCTGTTGCCTATTTCTGACTTTTGTTGCTTTCTAGTCACATCCTTTTCGTCTTTTCCCCACCCTTTTCTATTCACTTGTTTCCCCTTGTTCTTCTTTTCAGCGCCGTCATCTCCTCACCTGTCATTCGATAGATCAGCAGCTCCTCTGATGGCACAGGAATCCATGTTCCTTCCTCCCCTTCACCTGCTTCCATCTCCTCCTCCTCCTCCTCCTCCTCTTCATCCTCCTGCTCTTCCATCCTCATCAAGCCCTCTTGACATGCGTTCCGAAATTCCCGCACCTGCCTGTCAAACAAAGGACCGCAGGGAGAGGAACAAAAAGAGCTAATTCTCAATGCCTGCGATTCCAACGTGCGCGCATTGAACGTCACGCTAACGATGCGGTCGTAAAAACCTCCCCAGCTTCCGACGCAGGCTCCCTCTAAATCCAGCTGATCCACGCGCCGGTCCACTGGAGTTGGATCGCACATTTTGTCTTTTCTCTTTGCCCCCTTCTTTTGGAGCTGCACAGATTGATTGAAGACAGTAGATACGACTAAATCCTGGTCAAGGAGGGCAGGTAGCGTGGTTGCTGTGGGCAATGCAGCTGATAAAGTCGCCGTGCTTTCAGATTCTGTCTTTTGAGTCGCGGATACCAGGTTAACACGTGAAGGGGCAGAATTGGTAATGACTGGCTCCCTTCTTCCTTCATGGATATTGGGTAGATCTCTTGAATTTGAATAGGCAATGGACGAGGTTGGTGAGGGAGATGTCGAAAAGGAATATGAAGTTTCCAATTGATCGAGGCCTCCTCGTAGACCGCAACCTCGACCTCTGGGACAGCCGGTGGAGGATAACAAAGACTTCAAGGCTGGTACCGTGGACAAAACCGCTTCATTCTCAGACGAATTTTCAACAAAGCTGGCGCCCACGAATGAATGGACAGCAAAAGTGGTGTAGTGAAGGCTTGATAGGACGAGCAGGATCGCGCATGGCAGATGCATTACATGCGGTACTGTGATAGCCGATGTCGACATTGCAGTCAATTTAGAATTAAAAAAAGGTTTACTTTTCCAAAAACTGACCTAAATCAGAAATGCGAAGACTCAAAAATAGAGATCTATGTTTCAATTCAAATGACGAAAAAAAAAGGGGGGGGGGGTAGGGATTCGGCAATTCAAGCCGACCATGTCCAAACCCGACAAGAAGATCCCTCTAAAAACGTGGCATCGGTAAGTCTTTCTCTTGTATGTAGCCAGCGCCCACCCTTCACGATCAGCAGGATAAAAATAATGCATGGGACTTTGTTGTTTCGAAAAGAGAAGGTGTACCTGGCGCCAAATTGAAAATGCCACGATCTGTTCCTCCGCAATTTATTCCCGCTTTGCCGCTGATTGAGCATTTGCTACCTTGGATTTTTGGACGTTGTGCGATACTAATTTAGACGCACTCTACCCACAGAATATCAAAGATTCGGGGTTCCATATATGCAGAATGTACACAATTTGCGTGGTTTGCTAGCCGTGGTCAGTACAGCGCTTTTTGTGTGCCTCCTAATTCCTACAAGGGCCCAAACCCAACCGCACCATTCGAATATTTTGCAGCGTCCTGACTACACAAGTGGTGACTTTTCTTCAGATGGAAATGAAAATATAGTATCTTTAGCATCTGAACGTGTCATAGCGTCGAGTGAGGAAATAGCTGGAAAGAATGGAGGCTCGCTCGAAGCGGAAGGGCGTGAACTTCGCATCGGAGACAGTGCATTCGCTATGATGATGACCCTTAACGCGAACTACTTGCGGGTTAATATGTGGAAAGATACAACGCTGTGATATGTTGTAGTTCATTTATGTTTCAGTAGAGATACAAGGAATAAGGAAATGTCCCGTAATGGTTTAAATCCATTGAGAATATATTCCACAGCAATGAGGCCGAGCGGAGTAGTCTTTTTTGGGATCAACTTTTCGTCACCTGGCCGTGTACTCCCATATATTAAATCTCTGTACACATCAATGTCTCAATAATGCTTTCTCATACACGAATTTCGAGTTACTTTTTCGGATGGGGAGGCATTAGTTGTCCCTAATTGAGTTCAAGGTTCCTGATATGGCCGGAATTCTATTATTCCAGTGATAATGCCGGTTGTTGCTTCATGGTTCAAAATACGAAGATCGCGCATTTCAAGTTGTAAACGTTGCTTAATTTCAGTTGTTGACAGAGCGTTGTCTGGTACTAGACCGTTCGCTAGTAGTCCTCCATCCCATCGGCGACATGTTATCCTCGCACATATTTCAAGCACATGAAACGGCGTGGTCGTGGACTGACGCACTCCGAGACAGAAATTCCTGTCACACACTGGGTTCTGTGTACTCGCGCAGGTCCTGCCGGAGAAATGCGAGAGCAGCCAACTGTGCTTCCCGTGCTGCCACTTTTCTTGTTGCAGTACGTGGCGTTCTCCCACGAATGAACACATACGTGTGCGTGTCCGATGGCGAGGCATTCGAGTCAAATCACCCGTACACTTGCTTACATTCGCTCTCGTGCGTATCCTATTTGCAAACAGAAGAAAGGAGTTGCGATAAATCATGACGGCGGGCAAATATCTGGTTATTGGGGGAACGGGGGGAATCGGACGCATGCTAGCAAATCGACTGGTGATGAAATATCACAAGGTGAGCCGAGGTGAAATGGGGGCATCTACAATGCGAAAAAGAGGTCGATTAATGAAATGTAGCCCAGCGATATATGTGATGATGAAAATTTGTGTATTATCAGCTTTTAAAGGTCGTAGACGCCTTGTGTGAAGGAGAGCTCGGGAATGGTGTTGAGCGTTCAGAGCCAAGCCTGAGGAAGTCAAGTCTCGTTTCGCAGAGCAGTCAAACAGAAACGACCGACATCCTATCGACAACACGACGATGAAGCAATCTGTGTCGACCAAGAGTTATTAATGTGATAAACGTACACCACATCTGAAGACCTCCTTGGTAATTGCAATCTAAATGTTGCGACGAAGGCTTACCCGTCCCTCGTTCCGCCCCCTATTCCTCCACCTCTCAGGTGCATTTGATCTCGCGCCACCAGGATCAGCTAAATCATCTGGCGTCCTCGTTACACGCGCCTGGAGACACAGGAACGCACACGGGAGTGGAAGGAACTGTGGGCTTCACCGACGTGGACGTGACGGACACGGCAGCCCTCGAGAAAGCCATCAAAGGGATGGGCCCGCTCAACGGCCTTGCCTACTGCGTGGGGAGCATCAACCTGAAGCCCCTTAAGGCCACCACATCCGACGACTTCCTTCAGGCCTTCATGCTCAACACTTTAGGCGCCGCCACCGCCATCCGCGCCGCGCTGCCAGGCCTAAGCGCCCAGTATAAGAAAAGCGGGGAGGCCGGTAGCGTCGTCCTCTTCTCCTCCGTGGCCGTGCAGCAAGGGTTTCCCAACCACGCCATCATTAGTGCCTGCAAAGGCGGCGTCGAGGGCTTGACACGCGCCCTCGCCGCCGAGCTCGCTCCCTCCGTCCGCGTCAACGCTGTGGCCCCATCCTTAACAGATACGCCGCTCGCCCAGGTCCTGACCCGGTCGCAGCCCATGAAGGAGGCGATCGCCAAGGCCCACCCCATCCCCCGGCTCGGTCGCGGAGACGACGCAGCGGCAGCGGCGGCTTTTCTCTTGGACAACTCGGAGTCGTCCTGGATAACGGGGCAGATTGTGGGCGTGGACGGAGGGCGGTCGGTGGTACGAAAATGAGGAGGAAGGGGCCTAGAAGAGGGGAGACGAGGACAGAGGGGTGGGGGGGTCGGGGGATAGCAGTGATGGACGGGGTTTGACGATGGAGGGAGGATGCGGCGGGGCGTGTAAGTAGAGAGGAAATTTCAAATCAACAAGGTAAACACTAGGGCGCCACACCGATCAGATCTTTTGCTTCAGATCTGGGTTTAGAAACTCGGTGCTTTATACTTTGGGTTTCTTTTGCCCGCAAATCGTCGCTTGGTCCCCTGCCTCCCCTCCCTCCCCTGCCTCCCCTCCCACCTGCTTGTGGGCGGTCACCGCCCAGACCGCCTCCCCCTCCGCTTCTTTAGCATCTGTGCGAGACGACGCCTCGACCCTCCTTTTGGCCACGTCCTCCACATTTCTTAAGGCCCTCACGCCCTCGCCTTCCATTCCTTCAACCCGCCCTTCCTCTCCCTCCTCCGGCTCTTCAAATTCTTCCACCTCCATCCTCTCCTCCCTTTCCCGCCCACCTATTTTGCCCGTCAAAAACGTGTCACTGTCTTCTTTGGCCCCTGCTACCGCACGTATCACCTGCCCCCATACCCCCCCTTCCCGCAAAGGAGGGAGGAGGCCATTGTCGTGTCGCCCGGAAAAGGATGACGAGCCAGGCTCGTAAGGCGGCACCTTTCCCTCCTCAGAGGGCGGAGGAGTGCTCTGCACGGTGGGGGAATGCATGATAACCAGTGGTTCATCAATGCATGACCATTAGAATAGTTGCCATGGAAGTGTGAAGGGAGAGCGAGCATGCGGCGGTCAGTTCTCCGGTATTAAAGGGGATGGGTTAAGGCAAAAAGGAAATGGAGGTGTCAGCGCAACTGCCGGGCTGATGGGCTGTCACCCCAAAAATGGAAAAGCTCTACAAGGATATACACTGGTACACACAGGCATAGGGATTGGCAGAAGAACTTTGGTGGCCGTTTCTGCAATTACGGCTACGATACATAACGGGGAGGTTGGCAGCAAGCTTCTACTTTCGATGCACGTACGATTGATGACACTTGCGAAAGTGGCGTTAGACAGGCGAAGGTATGGGATTCAACAGGCTGGTTCGTGTTAGGAGCCTGTGTGAAGAAGGTTGCTTGGACCCCAACAAGCGGGTCTTCGCAATTTGTAACGGAGGAAGAAGAGACGGAGGTCGTAGGGAGCGTCGAAGACAGTGCAGGAGACGCCTCCGGCATTCCTTTCTAACGTGCTGTGATGTTCGTGGTTGTATCCAGCATGTGGTGAGTATGTGCATCCTTCCGAGGATAAAAGGGGTTTATCAAGTGGAATGGTCGCCGGCTTGGATTAAGTCTTGGCTATGAAGAAGGGGGACGCGGCTCGGCCCATATCCTGGCTTTGGGCTCCTGAAAAGTAGCTTGCTCCCAACGAGTCAATGAATGCCGACAAGATCATATTGTTTTTGGCTTCACAGGGGTTGAAGATGGGCTTGAAAACGTATGAGACTTGATCATGAAGGTGGATGCTCCACGTCCGAAACATGAGCAGAACAGGACGATTGAGGGCTGTCACAAAATCCTCATATTTCTCTATTCTTATTTATTCCATTTATTTATTTCATCCTGCTGTCGTGATCCATGGAGCAAATCAAACAATGTCGAGGACTCCTACAGTGAAATGCCCTTTTTTCCCTTCCCCGCCATGAAGGAGTGTACTTCAGTCAGGGTTGCTTGCGGATAGATCGCCCCCGGCCCTTGACACACCATGGCACCGCATGCACAGGCAAATCGAACCACCTCCTCTATTCCCCCTTCCTTCCCTTCCTCGAGCAAGCTCGGCTTGTTGACGAGTTGGTGCAACAACCCAGCTACAAACGCGTCTCCGGCTCCCGTTGTATCGATGGCCTGAACGTCGAAGGCATCCATCTCGCCAGTGTGTCTCCCCACCTTCCACGCCAACTGTCCCCCGCCATCTGTCACTAACACCGCCGGCTTTTGCGGCAGGGCCTCACTGATGACGTGAGGGCGTGTCTCGGCGTCGAAGAGCCACTCTGCTTCCTCCTTGGCGAACTTGACCAGGGAGGCTTTCGAGAGGAGGGGACGAATAGCAGCAAGGGCCTGAGAGAAAAAATGGAGAAGAAAGTGAAATGAACATTTAAGACTAAGGTGCGAGACTGGCAGAGGCTAAGTCCTGGAAGAAGCTACTCTGTCGGTCTACAAGCAGGGAATCGCCCAGGAGAGGCGCCGTGCCTTTTGACGCGGCGCGTGCTCGAACCTACGGCAGTCAGCGCCTTCTACCTTCTCCGTCCCTATCAGCTTACCGCAGGCGAAGGCCCTTCGGAGGGATGGCTGTGTCCCTCCCAAAACGTCGGGCGCCAATTGATGTCCAGGGCTATCTTAACACCTGCCCCCTCCGCCCAGCTAACTGCCGCCTGGGGGGAAGAGGACAAGGACGGCACAAAGACATTAAATTAAGTACGGAGAGAGGAAACCATTGGGATTTGAGGCATTGGCGGAATGCTTTGTCCACCGATCGATGTCTGAGGAGATTTCATCACGTTTATCACGTAGGTCTTAGAAGCCTTTCTCCCCCACCTGCAAGGCGTCGGCCGAGAGGGCGCTCGCCAAAGGTAACGTCCCAATCAGAAGCCATTGTGCCGCGGGAAGGAAGCGAGGGAGAGCTTGAAGGAGGGCGAGGGGGTCCACGGCCTGGTCCGCGTAGCCCTCTCCGGACCGATCGCCGAGAAAGCCTCCGAACTCCCTGTCTCCCGACGAATCCCGCTCGACCAGCACGACGCGAGAGGGGCGAACGGGGTCCCATTGAAGAGCGTCGATGTTAATATGCCGGTTCTGGAGGAAGATAGGGGGAAAAGGAAGGAAGGAAGGAGGGAGGGAGAAAAGGGGAGGGAGGGGAGGGAGGGAGGGAGGGAGGGAGGGAGGGAGGCGTCACGCTTTTTTCCTTGAGTTGGGTTGTCTTCCAAGTCCAAGGCGTAAACAATCCCAATCAATCCTTCCGTTCTCCCTTCCTTCCCTTCCGTTATCGTTGTTCACCTTAAAAACTTCTAAGAACTGCCTTCCAATCTCATCCTCGCCTAGACGCCCCAGGAAAGCCACCGAAGTGCCCAGCCTGGCCAATCCACACGCTACGTTCGCGGGAGCGCCACCGAGACGATCATCCTGACCTCAGTATAACAGGATGATGAGTGCGCGGAGATATGAAGGTACGATGGAGTATAGGATTGCTCGTATCAGGGCTGATACGTCGAGCCAAAATTTGGCTGGACGAAAGGCAAGGGAGGTCTTTGTCGAAAACGTACCACGGGCAGATCAGTCGCCGGGTCACCACCCAAGGGTCCCAGACGGTCAACAAGGGCCTCACCGTAGCAAAGCACCTTAGGAGGCTCCATCCCCGTTGACATGGGCAGGCGGAGGCAGCGGGAGGGGGAGGAACTCGCAGCATGTGAGGATGAAGACGCTAGAAGGTGCGAGGACGTGAAAGCCTGGAGGGCCAGTAAGCAACAGGGATTATATAAATGAGCACACGTCATGCTAGCCCTCGTATAACTCGATACTGTGCTTCAAAACGAACCTGTAGGTGGAAGGGCATGGGTAGGAGGAGTGCCACTAGGAAAGCTGTTGACCACAGTGGAAAAACTCTAAAGCTTTTTGGTCCTTTAACTTTGAACTCCATTCCGCTAGAATCTACAGTGGATTCACGCTCCTCAATACACCTGTCGTTTGGAAAAAGCAGTTCAAGAATGGATGAGACGGCACAATAAGTTGTCGTTGATGCACATGCTTGAGTGTGACGCCATCATTTAATGCTCGCTCATGCCTTGTTCCAAGCAGTCCCGACTTTTCAAGATGCAAATATGACGATTTAAATGTTTCGTACCTGACTCGATGTACTTTCTTACAGGCAAAAAACTAGCAGAAGGGAAAAATACCGCTCGATTTGTTGGCTCACTACTCACTTGCGGCTCTTCTTCTCGCTCTGATTCGAGCTTGTTTTCATATTCGTGCCGTCCAAAACACGGGGGGCAGCAATGGAGGAGACTTCGAGACACGAAGAAGAACAATTGAAGAATGGAGACACCGATAGTCCGAGTGAGCGGTCTTTTCTTTTGCCAACTGCATTGGTGGTGCGTTCACTCTCGTCTGAAAGTCAGGTAGGACGGCTCGTAGGGCTGTTGGAAACTTCGTGGTCTAAGAGATCGAGGCGTTACGTCATCATTTTCGGAGATGTCTTGCACGTCCATTATTTAATGTAAAAGCGACGAGTACGTGCATGAAGGGACAATCACGACCGATAAGATAGGGAAGGCGAGCAGGAAGAGAGCAAACAGAAGGCGCTTGGCGCCTGATATGATCTCTCGTGTACCCAAACTCGAAAACATCCCATCACCACGTCCTCTCAGACACACTATTCTTCTCTTTATATTTTCCCTTACCCTCGTCTTAGTATGCGAGCCTAGGAGGCCCCGCCACGCCCTCCTGCTCTCCAGCGGCGGCTGACAAGGAGTCAACGAGACTGCGGAAGCGACCGAGGAAATTGCAAGGGTGTGTGGGGCTCAGTGCTGAGAGGCGCCCCGGGAACGTGGTCACGGTCTAGAGGAAAAGGGAGGGAAACAGCGAGGGATGCAGAATACGGGTTCCGAACAAGTTTGTCTTGCCGTCTCCTTTGCGGAGCTCTCATGCACTTTCAAGACTTGAACGTCCTCCCTATCTTACACGCATTCATCGTGTAACCCACAACAGGCGGCGGGCGCTGGATATCAATCTTTTGACAGCCTTGAACGGGCCGGCCTCGTTCGCGATCCCTTGGTAGTCGTGGGGGGTGTCTAAGGAGATATCTGGACTTTCAAGTGCTGTCACATTCCTCTCTACTCCTTGTCCGTCTTGGTCACGTATCCTTCCTTTCTCCTCCTTGCCAGCCATTGTCTTTTCTTTCTCCCTTTCGCCCTCCTTCGGCGCGCCCCATCGCCTCCACCCCAGCGTCTTGACGTCTTTGCCCTCCCTGTCCCCCGACCCACCTTGGCGGCAACTTCCCCGTTCCCTTTGACAGGGCCTTCCAGGAGGCCGGGCTGGCGGCCGGAGTGCTCGGGGTGCTCGCGGTGGCTTTCTTCTCGTACACCACCTTGCTCCTTCTGATTCGGTCCGTGCAAGGAAAGCTGGATGGAGGGGGGCTAGGCAGGGAGGACGTTTGCCTGGGCGGGAGGCTTGCGACAGCTCGCCTCCTCGCTGCTCGACTGTGGCCCGCGTGGGAGGAGGGAGGGCGTCGGGGCCTCACATCTGTGTGCGGGGGACGCAGGAGGGAAGGGCGTGAAATGATGGGCGTGGGAGGGGTCACGTCAGAGCCGTTGGCGCATTCCTGTGTTGTTTGTGACGAGCCTGAGGCTCAGACTGTATGCTACTACGTAGTTGGAGCTGTCCTGAGGCGTTTTCCCGGTCGCGTCTCGGTCGCTCGGCCAGAAGCAGATGGGATGTAGGCGCGCTGATAAATTTGTTTGAATGCCAGGGCTCTCACCTCCCTTGCCTTTTGGTCCCTCTCACGCAGGGCCAAGCGCTTCTTGTCGGGGGGTCCGCCCGCGCTGGAGGCAAGAGAAAGGATGGGTAGGGAGGATAAGAGGAAAGATGCGGGAGTGGAGGCCGTGGCGGGCGAGAAAGGAGGAAACGGGTGAGTGCGGGACCTGTTTGCGCGAGGAATGTGCACCGGGTTGTGATGGATCGATCGCCGCAGAGGGGTCATTGCATGCGCTTGGGAAGGGGGAGAGGGCTTCGAGCAACACGACGAAAGGAAAACCGAAAGCCAAGATGTGCGGCGGGGGAAGGGGGCTCTGGGGCTTAGGTGGGAACCAGAGAAAATGGAGGCATGATACCAGATATATTGTAATTTACAGGCTCTCGGAAGCGGCGTCGGCGGCTGTAACAGTCCTATCGTCCGTGCAGGACCAGGCAGGAGCGGGGCCTGCGGACCTGCAGCTGAGCTATGCGGAGGTAGGAATGGGAGAGGATGGAGACACAGGGGCAGGAGAGCGGGAAAAGAGGCATGCGGAGTGGGAGAAGGGCAAGAGAATTAGTAGCCGAGGGTCGGCAGACGCTGTCAGGCGGGGCTTGGAAGGGGAGGGCGCCGGTTGACGACTAGTGTCTGAAAGGAGCCGTGCTTGACACGAGAGAAGGCGTGAAAGTGTTGGGACTAGTGTCTGAAAGGAGCCGTGCTTGACACGAGAGAAGGCGTGAAAGTGTTGGGACAGCAGATGATCTCAGAGGTAGACCCGGGTCATGCCTCGTGCTCCACAACGTACAAAAAACCTCGCCGCTGCGTGACTCCATGACTCCAACACGGAACCCCCCCCAGGTGGCAGCCCTCGCCCTCGGGGCCCCGGCCTCCCTCCTCGTCAAGACGGCCACCTGTGTTTCTTGTCTGGGCGCCTGTGCCGCCTACATCACTTTCGTTGCCGGGATGCTGCTTCAGCTCTTTCCGGCATGGAGCGAGGTGGGTTCTGGACGGGTGGGACGATGGGAGGTAGGGGGAAAAGACGGACAGAGGGAGGAAAGGAAGCAAGAAGGGCGAGGCTTTGGCTGCTGCCGCCGTGGACAGATGGGGGGTATGGAAGGGACGAGGGACGAAGGGGAGGCTGCCTTGGAGACGCGTATATGCAGCTATGTCATGTTGAGTCTAGAATAGTAGATGGTCTTATGGCAAAATGATGCTTCGTGTCGTGGGAGGGCGGGCGACGTGAGAGCAACGGGCATCTATGCAGAAGAATCTGGAGGACACGGCAGAAGGGAGGTCGAAAAATTTCCCAGCATCCTCGCCTTGGCTTTGCTTGACCTCTGGCCTGCTCTCTCTCCCCTATTCAGAGGGGAATCCTCTTGGCCCTTCTGCCGCCCTTCGTCCTCCTCTCCTGGGTCCGCGGCTTCCGGCGCCTCTCCTTTTTGAATGTGCTGGGAAATGCCTCGCTCGTTCTGGGTAAGCCGAGAGGGGCGGACAAGAGGACGCTCGCTGAGCCTGGGGAGCACGGGACTGTGGTTCGGGAGCAGTGGGGGAAGGAGAGAGCTACAAAAGTGTCGGATAGAGGCCGATCAGGAGCAGGATGTTTTGATGGGATGCAGGGAGGAGGGCAGGTGGTGGGGATGTGAAAAAGTGCCGTGTCTCTCTCTTCCCTTCCCGTCGCCCCTGACCAAGCCCCGTCCCCCATACCAGGCATTATTGCCATCTTCCTCGACGGTTTTTCTCGCCTCGTAGCTCCCTCCTCCTCCACTTTTCCCCCCGTCTCGTCCTCCTTGTCCTCCGCTCCTAAGCCTCCCACCCCTACGGCCCTGTCTCCCGCTCCCTCCTCGCCCTCGTTTTCCCTCTCCACCCGCGGTATCCACCTTGTACGACCCCAAACCCTCCTCCTCTTTTTTGGGCCCACCGCCTTTCTTTTCGTTGTCCACTACTGTAAGTATGCAGGGTATAGCAAACACGAACGAAAGGACATGGCAGGGAGGGCCTGACGTAGGATGGGACTCAGGCCAACGGCCAAGATGCTGGAGTCTAATTCAAGGGTGGGAGAGCGCCGCGACCAAGGGAGTTCGAGCACGCACACGACCTCATGGCTGTGTTCGTCGACTTGCTCCCTCTCCCCGAAACCCAAACTCTTCCATCCCTCCCCTTCCTCCCTTCCGCGCTTTCAGGCGCTCTACCAATCGAATCCGAGGCGAAACGTCCCGAAGACTTCAAGCGAGCCCTAGGACTCTCCATGAGCCTCACAGCTGCCCTGGACGTGGCTATCGGGTAAGGGAGTTAAGGTTTAAAGGCGTTTATCATCATGGGAGGGGTAGTGAGAGGAAGGAGGGGAAGCCTCCTGCATCTGTTTCCCTTTTCTCAACTCTGCTCGCATCCAAGGTAGCCGTTGAGACGCTTAACGCTATTCCTTTTCATATCCAATGATTTGAACATCCTCGTCCTTTTCCTCAGAGCGGCTGGCTACATCTTCTATGGGGGACTGTCCCCCTTGGTGAGGGACCAGGCAGGGCAAGTGGTACCCGGATGTGAGCGACCCGTGTGCGATAACGGTGCGTATTGGAGTGGCCATGGTGCTGAATCTTTCAGGAGAAAGGATGAAGGACAGACACGTCCATGTGTGTTTCTAAGAAGAGCGGGCAACTGGACGCAAGAAGGACATCGAAGCCCAAGCGATGCGAGACGTTGGCATGGCTTCTCTGCCAGTTCGAGAAGGGAGTCGAGACCTTTTTGTTGACGTCTCCCTTGAATTTTCTTCCCCCTTTAAGTCCTCAAAAACATCAGCCCCGGACCCCTCAAAACTATCATCTTCGCCGCGTTTTCTATCAATCTGACGTTGACCTACGTCATCATGCTGGCCCCGCCTCGGGAGTACGTGGAAGAGGCGATGGTCCGAGGCGACAGGTACGCACGTTGACAGGAAGTGGAGAGTCGGGTCGTCTCTGGAGGGTGGCATCATTCTGCAGACGTTTGTATTGTGAACAGAAGCACCCCTTTAAAAGACCCACAACGCGTGGCTATCTGAACAGTATAATTTCAAGCAAATGGCAGCGAAATATATGGCGTTCAGTCCTCGTCATCTTCACCTTCATGGTCGCTTCCTCTGTCCATCAGTTTGGCCTTATCACTGCCTTTGTAGGGGCAATCACGGACACTCTGCAAGGCTTTGTGCTCCCACCCTTGATTTATGCTGCCACCTTTGCCGTTTGGATGCCAAAGGCAGAGAAGGCGCTAATGATTACCATGAGTACGCTTGGTATCGTGTTGATGCTGACCGCCACGTATCAGAATATGAGGGAGTTGGAGAACTTGGTCCTCAGGTAGTCGATTGATAACAAAGTGAATCTGTGCATATTCAAAGTAAATCAAGAAATTCAGGAATGTTCTTTTCCTAGTTGCTCAGAAAGGAATTAATTCTGAACGTGACCGAGATCGACTGTTCTATTTCCAAGCTTTTACCGCGGGCTCACGGTGGGATACTTGAAGCGGCAGCATGCGCAATTACTGTGCGCTCAAGCATCGCAGCTCCGATCACTCGCTGTCCCCTCCACATGGTGTGATACGTCCAATCTTCGAGCCTGCCCGCGCAATTGGGACCTAGAAGGATAATAATATCCGAGATGAGTTCCTAAATGCTCTGCTCTGGCCTTGATACGTGCCACAGCTTCCAGTCGAAAAGGTTCCTCTTCCACGTTTATTCTTTGATCCTTCTCAGATCCCTTTTCCTTTTTTGTGATCGACTTTCCGTATGCGTTCATTGTGAAAATATCACAGAAATTAGAGCCAAGATCTAGCATAGCGTTCAAGTCATAGGTTGCAGCAGACAAAGAAATGATATCGCCAATTATATGCGCGAGACAAAACATTTAAAAAAATCGAAAAAAAAATACCAATAGGCTCGGAAAAAGTAGAAACCGACTGCTTTCGTGTACAAATCGCTGCAGTGTCCACAATTTAGAGCCCGAATTCATATTGTCATGAGAACTAGTATTATTACTCACCGTTAATTGATCTGGGCTGCGCGGATGCTCTTGATTTCCCCCATTTTCCACTTCTCTCAGCTCACCGGACGCGACACAAACACAGGACTAGCACTCGCCCGTTGGCGGCGACTCGGGAGGCACTTGTGTTCTTTTTTCATCCATAGCGTTTGGGACGTCACCCGTCTCGGCAGTGTGCTTGTCTAGATGACCCTGAGGCTCAAATAGGAGAGCATACGAGGTGTCGCGGCCCACAGAGCCACCACATCGATCCCCTCCTTGAATATATTTATCGCCCACAATTTATTCCTTCCCCGGTCTTTCCAACACAATGCCCCTACAGATGGGCAGCGACGATGGTGAGGAGCAGGATGAGAAGCACAGCGAGGCCTTAATCCTTGCGGATATAGAAACTTTGGCTTGTCGGGTGAGTAGTGGGGAGGAGGAGAGGTGGTAGATGAGATGCGGTTTGAATGTTGAGGATTGCTTACGCCTCTCATTTTTCCGATTTACATGCGCCGCTTTTCCGCCTACAGATCTCGGTTGGTGCTATATTGAGGCCTCAGTGCGACGACCTCTTAAAAGGCTTCGAAAAGAGGATGATCGGGTAGGTTGATATCTCCCTAACGCCTTCAGCGAAGGGGGAGAGGGGGAGGGAGAAAGGCAAGGGAGAGGAGAACAAAAGGGTGCAAATGTCACCGCAGGATGTCGTACTCATGTGAGCTGCCGCAATCTCAGGTACGAATCCTCTTTGCGGGAACTGGCTGCCACCTCTTCCACTTTACTCGCCCGCATCGCCGCGCTCCGATCGCACGCGTGGGGAGTCCCCCAGATGCCTTCAGCGGGCGTCAAGGGAGGGGAAGGCAGTGGTAAGCTCAAAGCATAAAAGGGTCAGGCAGCTAATATGGCTATAATCCGCGATCATTTTGCTTTCGAGAAGCCAGAGGTTTCCAGCGCGCCCCTCACTCGCCCGGCCCCTATCCTCCGTGTGTTTTCTTCCCGCACCGCACGTCCTCCCGTCTCACCCCGTTCCTCCCTCCCTTTCCATCACTCCTTCATGCCTTTTTGCTGTTTCTGGTCCGTCAGCAGCCATGGATGGGTCAGAGCGGGGGGGCAGGGAGGCCGTGGAGGGCTGCCTGGAGGCGCTTGCCATGCAGGTTCGGGTGCAGCACAGCCAGGTGGAAGGGCTCGAGCTCGCGCTGAAGGGAGAGTGGGAAGGTGCGACGGGGGGGGGGGAGGCGGGGAGAATCGTGAGGCTAGATCAGTCGCCCTTGAATCGGGGATGCGACGTCCGTGAGGCTGGTATGGGCGTTCCCTCTTACCCGCACTCTTCCTTCCTTCCCAGAGCGTGGGGCCTTAGCAGCACGACTGGCGCCTCGTCCACTACCTCCCTCCTCCTTGTTAGGGGGCCTGAGGAGTGCGGAGGGCCGGGAGGGGGGGAGGGGGGAGGGAGAGTGGACGGGGGGGGGGAGTGGCCGCTGGTTGGCAGAGAGGTTGGAG
>NW_005803735.1:0-8752 GCF_000240725.1 Microchloropsis gaditana
AGCCAGTGCGGAGATGTACCCACCCTCCTCCCCGCAATATGGCTTCCCGCCTTACTCTTGGCAGCCGCAGTATTCCGAAGGGGAGCCCCTGGTTTTGGTCGACGGGCTGGACCCTAGCTATGCCTTGCCGCCCATGATGCCCCCGCCCCCGTTGCCTCACCTCCTGATCGAGCCATCCTCTCCCACCGCCTCTTCTCCTCCCTCAAAAAGTCCGCAGCAACAGCCGCAGTCGGAGGAAAGGCCTCGATTTGCCTCGCGGTACCCGGGCCCCAGTCCTCTGGCGGCAGCCATGACGCATCCGCATCCTGAGAACTCGGTAGCTGTGGACCGCGCCATGGGCATTTTGGTGAGTGATGGAAGCGAGTGGTGCCGTTGGGAGTGTGAGATTCGGGCGGTGGGGTTTTGATTATGATGATGATGGGTGGGATTTTGCATGCATGAAGTGGAGGGGACAAAATAGGAGGCCGAGCAATTTGTCTGCGTCGGTTCGCGATCGAATTTAAGTCGAACAAAATTTTCACCTGGGTTATATGCCGTTGCTCACGATATATGCGACTTGTTCTTCTTCGTGTCTTTACCTTTTGACAGAGGATGGAGGAGGTCGCGGGGGGACCGCGCGGCCATAAGGAGGATTGAAGGTGCTTGCAACAAGGCAACTACATGGCATTGCTTGTGGACAGAGGGCAACGTGGCTCCATGCCAAGACGGAAAGTTGCTGAGGAAAAGCAATTGCGAGAAGAGGACGCAAGCAAGAAAGGGTCGACGAAAGTATACATGCGCGGCCGAGTACTAGACGGCATAGTAATTTTCCCATTGTGTCTTTTCTTAACAGTCGCTTGTGGTGGCCTATCAGTGACCCAGGGCAGAAACAGGTTTTGCAATTTTAAACGAGTGTCGGGAGAAACAAAACCAAGAAAGACATACTAACGGCAAGTTCCCAGTGCCAAGATAAAGGAGATAAAGCGGGGGACGTTAAAAAAGAATTAGCCAATAACGTCCTCATAAAGTGATGGTACCATTTCTTTGTCGCTAGCGCGTGCTCTTGCAGATTTCAAAGAAGATCGATCCGTCCGCCCTGGAAGCCTATCAGGGGACTCGGGACTCCAAGAGGAGATTTTTTGAAACGAGGACAATCAGGCTATTGCGTAATGTGGTACCGACGCATGAGTCATGGCAATACGCAAAGTCTTTCCATTTATGTTTTTATTCATTGTGGTAAAAATGCTACTTTTGAAAGCAGTGATCAAGGCAGAGGGCTTCGTTGAGAAGCCCTTCGAGTTGAGGTCACTCTACAATTTCATTAACGTTTAACGGATCTTCAAACCGGAAATTTCAATGAGCACACTACTTGATGGGAGCTAACGTAACATTTTCTCACACGAACACAGTTGTAAAGCATTACCACTATGTTTGGCATCTTTGACAAATTGAACCTCTTCCATGGTGGCGCCGCTGTAGGGAGTCACCCTAAATTATCGTTGTTGTCCTCATTCCCAAGTACTTGTCCACTGGACGCTCCCGCCCCCAAGGACGAAGGAATGGTAAAAGAAGACGTGACTGACCTGCCGCTCTTTCAGGAGGGAATGAGCCTGCTTGTAAAACTACGAGGAATACTTAGTGTGGACGAGGAGGAGAGTGACTGGCAAGACCATGTTGACGAGGAGGCAGAGACAAAAGCACCCTTTGACAAGGCCCAGGCACGGCCCATGTCCGGTCCAGAGCGCGGCGAAAGTCGGCGTGAGACGTTCGATCAGCTCCAAGCTAGTATGGCTCCTGGTGATTATTCTCCTTGTGGTCCTTCGGTAAGTGAAAATTCCCCCCTTAGACTTCTCGGGCACGAACCATTCCGTCCTCGGTCTGCGGCCTCACTAGGGATTACTTCGCCTGAGCTCAAAGCAATGAGGCTGCGCAAAACTCGACGTCGCACTCGCGATCAGCAACGTCAAGATGAATGCTTGCGAGCGCCGGAAGCCGGTGCGGCTCTACTCCAGTCCAAGGGGCCGCAGTCCATCCAGGACGAAGGGAAAACAGACAACCCCGCGCATTACCCTGCGGGCTTGAGATTGCAGAGAAATGCGGCCCAAAGCGAGATTCAGGATGTCAATGTTGAGCCCTCTGCCACTCATTCAGTTCCAAGTCTCGCCTCGCCAGCCCCTCACAAACGTGCCCGCCGCTCCTTGCGGGGCTCTGCTCGCCGCAGCACGAGAGGGAGCCTCGTGTAGAGTGGAGGAAGATCGGGAAGGATTTGTTTCTTCACTCATCACGTTTGCAGAGCCGTAATTAAAAAAAAGGGAACAGGGAGGGGCAATCACGTGCCGAGACACCGCTTTTCCGTACGAGCGAAAGGAAGTCCTTCATTCGACGTTCGGTGGTACTTCTTTTGCTTCCTGAAAAAGGGCGTCTTTTACTTTTTACACAACCTCGCCCGAGGCGAATCTCTTGACAATGAAAGCGACGCGGACCTCATGAGCCCAAGCTACCGGCCACTGTTCCCGACCCCTTACAGTATGTGATCCCGCAGGCCGCAGGACCCGCACTCCACCCACAAGCCCGGCGGCTCTCGCTGACTAAAGACCGGCTCTTGCAGCATGCATTGGGCCCTGTGCTGCGCGTACACATCCGCGAGTCGGGCCTGCAGCCATGTCATCTTCCCTGCCTTTCCCCCGACGTCCAACCTTAAGCCGCAAGCACAAGCTATGTCCTCGTTGTGATTGAGCAGGAAATTAGACTTGCAACAAGGGCAGAGGACGGCGATGTCGTCGTGTGAGAGGGTGTGACAATCGTATAGCGCCTGCACTGAGGCCTCGATATCGGAGCTTTCTAACTGCGAGTACTCTTCCAACGCCTCCGCATCTGCCGCCATGACTTCCGCCTCCAGCGCTTCTTCGATGCAGCGCATAAGCTCGAGTTGCTCCATCTCTGAGAGATCTTCCAATCCCCCCGCTTCGTATTCAGTGGTCGCACGGTCTTCTTCTTCTGCCACCGACCGTGATATCGGAGACCCGCCTTCCTTCAACCAAGATCCCGATGGCGGGGTCGCATGGCCTTGGTTCGATGCGAAAATGGGACGTGGTGGATAACGTGGCTCGAATGATTGATCCTCATTCTCTCCATGCCTGAAACCATTGATGCCATCATCATTTAGCTTTCCATCGGCGCCGTGGGCCTGCCCTTCCTCGCAGGACATACGGACAACCCTCATTTCACTCTGTAATATAGACATGACCGTGCTTCCCATTAACGATGGATTAAAACATAGCGATGGACTGGAGCTCTCTGAGGGCCGCAATAGTGCAAGCGATGGAGAAAGTGTTGAGGACGGAGGGGGTTCTGACGGAACGTGCGAGGACAGGGCACGAGGAGGTGGGGATTTCAGGCCTCGAAGCTCTTGAATCAACCGGCCCCGCTCCCGATGCACGTGGTTTAAGCATCGTTCTTTGAGCCTGTCTTTCCATCCTGATGATTTGCTGGTGCTGGAGGCGGCGGCAGGATTCTCCCTCTGCGTGGCGGTTGAAGCGGTTGTCGTGAAGAAAGCCTCAGCACTTGTCTTCAGGCCTGGCCTTGGTTTTCTTCTTGTCGACTGATCCATCCGCGAACCCCGAGGAGCCACTCTGTCCGGGTGTATCTGTGGGGAAGGATACATCGTCAAGGATAGGGGGCGTGCATTACGTGTTGAACAAGGAGGCGGGAATGCTAATACGTTTTTGGCGTACAACGTGATGTCGCCATCATCGTTCTTCGTAACCTCCCCTCCTAGACATGTTGTGCCTTGACAAGAATTCAAAATTTAAAAAAATGCAAGCACTAGAGTGAGACCGGCGCAATTCTTCACGTTGGCGGGTGAAATATCTTCACATGCACGAAGTACCAAAAAGACCTTAATTCTCTCCTCTTTGCTGATAACTCTCCTAAGTAGTGAGCTATTGAATCTTGCCCGGTCAGGATGATATTACTTCCTCTTCTTGCTCTCCCCTTCCCGCCTTTTTTTATGCTGAAACCTCTCTCTGATCTGCTACGACATGGGTACAAAGGGGTCAAACATTCGTCGTTCCCGCGTCCGTTAGAAACATTGCATGATCTAAGCGTGGGATGTGGCCACAGGCTTGTGATCGAGCTGTTTCGAAATAAAGGGCACGTCAATGAGACTTGGCACTTGTCTATCCCCCGCATAGAAAGCTAGGACCTCCCTCGCCTTGCTGACGAGGTTATCAGCCGTCAATCCGTACTTGGCGTACACCTTGGCGTAGGGACCGGAGGCACCGAACCAGGTCAGTCCGAGGGCGGCGTGGGAGTACTTGGCCCATCCGTGCGTGGCAGACGCCTCAACGCTCACTACAGGTACGCCGGCGGAGAAGACGGAGAGCCGGTATTCCTTGTTCTGTTGGTCGAAGAGCTCCCATGAAGGAAAGGATACGACCCGGACACGCACAGTCTCGGCCAGGGTCTTCGCAGCTTCTACCGCTATCGCCACTTCTGAGCCCGAGCCCGTCAAAATTAGCTCCGGTGCTCCCCCTCCACCGTTGCTCCCGCCCATCTCGGCGAGGACATAGGCCCCCAGCAAGGTTTTCTCCGCCGAGGTCCCTTCCAGGTTGGGGAGGTTTTGTCGGCTCAAGGCCAGGACCGAGGGCGTGTATGGGTGCTCCAGCGCAGAGATGTAGGCCCCTGAAACCTCGTTACCGTCGGCAGGGCGCAGCAAGTGCAGGTTGGGCATGGCGCGGATCTGCTCCAAGGTCTCCACCGGCTGGTGGGTGGGTCCGTCCTCGCCCAGCCCGATCGAGTCGTGGGTCATGACGAAGATGACGCCCAAGTGCGAGAGGCAAGAGAGGCGGACCGCGCCCCAGGCGTAGCCGATGAAGTTCAAAAACGTGGCGACAAAAGGCCGCAAAGCGCCGTAAGCAAACATCCCGTTGGCCAAGGCGGTCATCCCGTGCTCGCGGACCCCAAAGCGCACGTACCGGCCGTCCGGCGTCTTCTTCTGGAAATCGCCGGAGCACGCCAGGGCCGTCAGGGTCGACGGGGTCAGATCTGCAGACCCGCCCACCAGCTCCGGCAGCATGGGCGCCAAGACGTTTAAGGCGATCTCCGAGAACTTCCGCGTGGCCATTGCCTTGTCCTCCGGCGTGTACCGGGGGAGCTTCTCTCTCCAACCATCTGGCAAGCGATGCTCGGTGCAACGCACCAGCTCCGATGCCTCCGCGGGGAAAGCACCCTTGTATGCCTCCATGGCCGTGTTCCAGGCCGCCTGGGCCGCCGCTCCCTTCGCGCCCGCGGCCTGGAAGAGCTCGGCCACCTCGGTGGGCACCACAAAGGCCTGCTCAGGGTCAAAGCCGAAGCGGCTCTTCAGCTGCTTCAGGTCCTCCGCCCCCAGAGGCGAGCCATGCACGGAATGGGAACCCTCCTTTTTGCTCCCGAAACCGATCCGGGTGCGGATCTTGATCATGCTCGGTCTATCGGTCTCGGCCTTGGCCGCCTTGGTCGCTGCCAAGAGAGCATCCAGGTCCTGCACGTCCTCCAGCGTCTGCACGTGCCAGCCGTAGGCCTCGTAGCGCTTCGCCACATCCTCCGTGAAAGACAGCGCCGTGTCCCCGTCTATGGTGATCTGGTTGTCGTCGTAGAAGACGATCAACCTCCCTAAACCCAAATGCCCGGCGAGCGAAGAGGCCTCGGAAGACACCCCCTCCTGCAGGCACCCGTCTCCACAGATCACATACGTGTAGTTGTCTACGACCTTCGCATGTCCTGACTTGTTAAAGACAGCCCCCAGGTGCATTTCGGCCATGGCCAAGCCCACCGCGTTCGAGATCCCCTGCCCCAGAGGGCCCGTGGACACCTCCACCCCCTTGATCAGGGTGTTCTCGGGGTGGCCGGCCGTGATGGAGTCCACCTGCCGAAACGCCTTCAATGCGTCCATCGTGACCTGCGCGTATCCAGTGAGGTGAAGCATCGCATAGAGTAGCGCGCAGGCATGGCCGTTCGAGAGGACGAAACGATCTCGGGCTAGCCATTGCGGATCTTTAGGATTGTATTTCATCACTTGAGTCCAGAGGAGATAAGCAAGCGGCGCCAGACTCATCGGCGCGCCAGGATGTCCACTGTTTGCTTTCTGAACCATATCAGCGCAGAGCACACGGACCGTGTTCACTGCTTTGGTCGACAAGGGGGTTACGAGGGACTGCTTCCCCTTCTTGGCCGTAGAACCATTTGCATCTCTCGAGGGGCTCACGTTGCGTTTGCCGGTGCTCGATGACATACTTTCTTACAATAAAAGAACGTATCCGAAGACTTCACAAAACTCGATTGAGTCGTCCTCTGCAACTGTTCATGTGAAAGGTGAGGAAGAACAAACATCTGAATATGAGGATGGACTTGAAGAGCCGGCATCTAGCATATTCGTCGGGTTGAACATGCAGAAAGGGTGTGATAAAAGCAGCTTTTACTCCAACAAAGGTGGAAAATGGCATTACTTTTGAAAATTGGCTTTGAGAGCGTAGTGATGCAAGCAAATGTGGCCTGCTAGGGGTCAAGCGTGAGAACGGGGAGACGAATACGTCGTGTGGTGCTCGTTGACCTTCGTCTGGTTCGCGAAGAACATGGAATAAAGCGACGAAAGACGGAAAGTATTTGGCACGTGCGCATAAGCGCGGGGCGGTAGGTGGCGAAAACTATCACCTCATGGCTTGATCTAGCAATGAACATACAGCGCCTCGAGTCCTGAGTGTCGCATATCGGGCTTCCTGTCCGTCATCATGTCGTCATCGAGGATCCTCGGGCACCTTTTCCATCACATCATCCGGCGTCCACCATCGTCATCCATAGCCTTCGGGTAGCTTTTCGATCACATCATCAGACTTTGCCGTCTTCCCCCCCCGGGTATTGGCGTCTTGCGCCGGGCAAAATAATACATTGAAGCCGAATTAAATAGTTATCGCGCACAAACAGGAGTCATGTTTCTGCATCTTTTCGTCATTTCAAGGTCGGGAGGCCTCATCTACAACAAAGATTTAAGTTCTAGCGCACCTCGGCTTACGGTGAACGAGTGGCTTGTCTTGGGATCTACATTTCATGGCTTGCATTCCATCGCTGCGCAGGTAGCACCATTGGCATCGTCAGGCATCGAAAAGCTCGAATGCGACAATTTGAAGCTCCAGTGTTTCCAGAGCCGGACGGGGGTAAAATTCGTTTTGACAGCCGAGCCGGGCACGCCGGACTTGGATAATGTGCTACACGGAATTTACGAACTCTACGCAGACTATGTGCTCAAGAATCCCTTTTACGAAATGGATATGCCCATTCGTTGCGATCTTTTTCAGCAAGGCGTTGAGCGTTTGATTGAAAGAAACTCTAGAGAGCTAAAGAAAGCACGGAGCGATGCATGAGATTCGGTCCCTGTAAATCATGTGTTTGTAAAGCGACTGCGGGTTTCAGATGGTAGTAGACTCATTTTAAAGGATTGTAATGCATGATACAGCATGAAAACGTTTGTATCCTTGACGCATACAGTATAGATTTTTGAAGAAATTCGACCCGAAGGAATAACGATATCTTTTCCACACACGATTTATTGCTTTTCTGTAGTCCCTCGCATTTCGTGGAGCTGTCTCCTCCATTCTTTACAATCGTATACCGAGGCACAATTGAATATGTGACTGATTCTCATGAGACAAAAGCATTTTCGACAGCACTTGCCCGGATAATGTGAATGTTTGGCTCTGTCAATCACGAACGTGACCAGCGGCTTACCGGCCCGGTCGGCCCTCGTCCTTTGACTCTCGTATCATGCACGCCCCGCACCTCGCTGGCACAAGCCAACCATTCCTTCTTCTCTGATTATGTATAATCCCGCGCCTCGCGTTTCTGTACCTGCGTCCTTCTGCGCACTTCGTGTTCACTTTTTCCCTGGCACCCTTTCCTATGTTCAGCCTTCCCATCATTACTTTATACATTACACTGTGCTTCCATTTTTCATTTCTTATATCCAGCATCTTTTTCCTTGGTCACTATGTAATTATATTCCTGTGCAGGGCACTTATGCGCCCTATGTCGGCTATGCAACCCCTTGACTGAGCGCACCCTCTCCCTCGGCCACGCCCCATTCCTTCCCCTTTTCCTCCTCCTTCTCCCCCAAAGCCTCATCCACGCTCCGTCGCCTCCACTGCCGACTGCTTTCCCCCGAAAAAACACCGGTCGCAGACCCGAGCAGGCGCAGAGAGCCCGATGGAGGGCAAGGCCCGACGATGCCGGGAGCAATCCTGACAAACCAGTCCACCGCAGCAGCGACAATTGTGCTTCTCCCGGTCCCGATGCGCCTCGCTGGCCGTGGCCCGCTGCCAGGTCAAATCCACCGCACAGCAGACGCAGGCCTCCTTCTCCTTGAACCCCTCCCACGCGGGCGGCGGCTGCGGGGCTCGGCGGACGTCGATCACTTCGCAGAGAGCGGAGAAGTAGGCCGTGGGGGCGTGGTCCTTCAGCAAATTCCCCTGCAGGGGGATGCGGCGCAGGCCCGGGAAGCTTCGGGGGGGCATGCAGGCCTTATAGACGCCGCGGTAGCTGTAGATATGAACCAGACGGCCCGGCGGGTATAGCTCTGGGAGGCTCACGTCCTCCACCAGTATCCCGCAGTCCTCTTCCTCCTCTTCCTCCTCCTCCTCCTCCTCTTCTTCTTCTTCTTCTTCGTTTCCTTCCTCCTTTTCCTCACTTTTGCTTCCTCCCTCCCTTCCTCCCTCCTTCCCAGCGGGGATGGTCAAGGCGCCCC
>NW_005803735.1:8762-9207 GCF_000240725.1 Microchloropsis gaditana
CCCCCGTCTCCGCCCTCTGCCCCTCGTTCGCCTTCAAGATCGCCTCGTAGCCCTGTTCGGTCTTGGCGTGGGCCACCTCTACGTTCCGGCAGACCGCGTCCACTCCCTCTTGCTGCCCTTGCACCAGCTCGGCGAAATCCGAGAACACGTCCTTCAACTCCACCAAGTGCGAGGTCACCTCCCGGATCGCCAGCTCCCGCTCCTGCGCCAGCGCCAGCATCACCTCCTCCTCGTCCTGGAACTGAAGCTGTTTGAGCAGAGCCTCCTCCTGAGCCGAGCGCTCGCCCCTCCCGTGGCCGGCCCAGCCCGCGTAGGGTCCTGGCAGTTTCGTCTGCGCGGAGGAGAACGCCGAGAGCGAAGCAGCCGCCGCCCCCCCACCACATGGACCACCGGCAGTGGTCGGGGCCTCGCCTCTGGCACCGGAGCCCCCCCCCGTGTCGGCCGC
>NW_005803735.1:9582-11835 GCF_000240725.1 Microchloropsis gaditana
AGAAAAGGAGGCGCTGGTGGGCGCGGCGCTGGTGCTCAAGGAGCACGGTTTCTCAGGAGTGGGATTTGGGGAGGGGGATATGCTGGCTGAGATGGCCACGCGCCAGTTGCTTACCCATCCGAAGTCGGCCGGCGGGGTCATTTCTCCGGGGGCCTGGGAGGGCTCGCCCAGTGCGGAGCACCAGTGTGCGCGAGAGGGAGCGTCCGAAGGAATCCAGCCGTCTGCCTTACGAGACCAACGTTCATGCTCGTAGACCTCGACTAAGATTTCTTGCCGATTTGATCGGAGGGCGGGGGGCAGAGAAGTGGAGGCGGGCACTTTATGTGTATGGGAAGCAGGAACCGTGGAAGCCTCGGCCGCATAATTTTTGCCCCAGCCCCCACTCCTTCCAATATTCTTCAGGCGGTTGCTTTCGCTGGAGCTATTACTTTGCCTGAACTGTGACGGCTCTTGTTGATGCTCCATTTTCCGAGGTACCCCGCCAGCGGACAAAGCGTGAAAAGGACCACGTTTAAGTCAATGGGCGTAACGGGAGGCCAGCACAGGGGATGCCAACGACCAACCGCGACGCACAAAAAGTTAAACCACGAGCAGGATGTCGATCCGCATGGCAATGTCGCTGTTGTGTGAGCTGAAAGCGGTGAGAAGACAGGAGGGGCCAGGCTGGGTGCGGGGGGTAGCCGTTGGGGGCTTCAAGCCGTGGTCGAGGTCGAGGGAAGCCGCCTCTGCAGATACTGCGCCTGATCAAAGGGGAGCATTCCAGGTCTCAAGGCCGGGGGAGTCGGGGGACATCCGGGTGGAAACTCAAGTGTGCGCATTGTGACGCATGTGTAGGGCTTGGTACCCTGGCAGCGCGGCCTTTGAGGCGATTAAAAAGAGCTCCATCGCAACTTCTTCTGTCCGCGTCTACCCTCGATTCGAAGACGGGGGCAAGATACGAGCTGGGAAGAAAATGATCTCATCCATATATTTTGTGCCCTTTCGCCAACCGTACAATGCATATAAACACAGGATCAATTTATTCAGTGATAAAATGGCGTCTGAAAGTACGACTGAGGTCGCCACACGAGAGGTACGTGCGCTGCTTTGTGACAAGGTTGCTTGCTCCTCGTGCCGACGAAGGGAATTTCCCCCCTCCATGATGCAAAACAACATCCCTGAATTTTGTCCCTCTGCTCTTAGACTTGACTGCATAAAATAGTCTAATGAATCTTATTCATTTTTGATTGGGAAGCTTGCGCAACATGTCTCAGTTACTGTTTACTGTGTGGCTTTTACCTCCGATGCAGACCTCAGCCCAGGAAGTGGAGGTTCGGTCAAGGGTTCCTTTTCTCACAACGTGGTTGATTTTTTATTGCCAAATTGTGTGCAGGGTATGATCTTACTTGTAATAACTAGTCTGATCAGAAACATTCCTTTCGTTGTGCTGTGAAAAGAGAGATTGTGCGCACCTCCCGCTCGTTCGACCATGTGTTCTGCGGCTCATAAACCAGCAGGCGCCGATTCTCTGTTTTACACCAGTTTTTCTTCCATGCAACCATGTGAATGTACAGAATAAGTGGGGAGAAATTTTGGGGGGACTTTATTATGCTGCTTTACGTATTGAATCACGTCCCTACGCGGAGCTCGCAATCCCACTCACACTTTCCTTCTTTTCTCCTCTTACGCTCTCTTTGGCAGTGCGTTTCGAGGAGGATTAATTCACTACCATATGTTTCTCTCTTTATTCACGTTCTCTCTCGGTGTAAAATCTGTCGACTCGCATTTTGCTCGGCAACACGTCTGAAACTGGACCCCTTCCTCTCTCTGACTCTCTTCCCCAGACCGCGGAACAGCAGCCCTTCACCGACCCGCACTGGCTCTACTACCATGGGCCCCTCCGGCGTGACAACGTTCTAGAGTACTTCGCTCATAGCAAATTCTATGACCGGCGCTCCTGCAACGAAGAGCTTCGAATGCAGGGGGCTATAGATGTGCGACAGGAGCACCTGGCGGGCATGCGGGGAGTGCAGTATTTGGCCGAGGAGGTCCCAGGGCCCGTGCCAGAGGACCCGATCTTCGTCATTCGCAAGGTCCTCCGGACCGATTCGGAACAGCCGCAAGTCATGGACGTGTACTACGTGCTACAGAACATGGTCTATCAGGCTCCCACCATTTTCTCGGTCTTGAACGCCCGGCTGCGGCGTTGTGCCCACATGCTCAACAAAGCACAGAAAACGCTGAATCGGGCGGTCTCTTACGATTGCACGGGGG
>NW_005803735.1:12929-14236 GCF_000240725.1 Microchloropsis gaditana
GGCGTGGGCCGGGAGGAAAGACAGAGACGCGGCATCTGAGGCGAAAGACCAGCATTCACTTTAAATCATATCACCATAAGACAATTTAACGTGCCACCTTGTCAATATTATTTGAAAACTGACGTAACTGGTGGCTGTGCCCCCCCCTCGCTCACAGACAGCGCCTGCTGTCAATCCCGCTTAATCGAGACATGTGGGTATGTACATAAGCCAGCATGGCACCCCCGGCCCCTCCCTCGTGGCTTCCCTACGTGTCCTCCCCCTCGTTGAAATCCCACTTCTCCCACCGCGCCTTGAGTCCCTCTACCATCGCTGCCTCCTCCTCCCGCCCCAACTGGCAATGTTTCCAATTAACCTTCCCCGGCGCGCCCAGCAGGTCCGCCATCACGTCCCGTCCGAACGTGAGCGGCAATTTTCCTCCGGGAGGCAAGCGATATAAGAGCCTGGCCACCCCCTTGCCCCCCAGTCCCGGGACCTCCACGTACATGTACTGCTCCTCCTCCCGGAGGCCCATCTCCCTCAGGGTCGTCCCCGCCGTCAGGCTCTCGAAAAACACTCCCAACGCCGCCCCTTTCTTTTCGAAGGCCTCCCTGACCCCTGCCGCCTTGTCAGTGGGTACCGGGATCACCTGCACGTGCGTATGTCGGGCCCCACGCGTTTGGAGTCGGCGCTCAAACAGGACCATGCTCTGCCCCTCCCTCTGTCCCTGCCCCTCTCCCTCCCCTGCCTTCCCCTCCGCATACATGCCCCGCAAGGCCGCCTTATACCTCTCGAACTCGGCCCATTCCTCCTCCGACAGCTGCGCCAAGCCCGCCACGTGGCTGATGGGAATGAGCAGGAGGTGTTCCGGACTCAGAGGGCCCTTGGGCACGGCCATGTACAGACTCTCCCCCACCGTCACCAAGAGATCGACGGCCGCCTTCTCCGAACCCAGGCAGAACCAGCACTCCTCCCCAGACGCCTCCGCCACCCGCCCTGACCCCGTTCCCGGCCCCGGGGGCACCATCGCCGTGCGAGGCCCGGCGAGGCTCGCGGGGCCGTAGTGGCCCCCTCCCCCCCCCACGGAGGGTACCGGGGACGGCATGGCCATCGCCCCCGGGGGTGGAGGCATGGGTAGCGGCGGGGCGGGAAGCATTCCCGTCTGTCGAGGCATGCTTTTGGACCAGCTCACCCGCACGCCAGCACAGCCAAGGGTGATGCCCCGGGCATCCAGGGCCTGGCGTGCCTCCTCGTGCCGCGTAAAGGAGACGAAGGCGAAATCCTTTCCCTCCGGGATCCGAATTCGAGCGTTTGTTCTGCGAACCTTT
>NW_005803735.1:14246-16801 GCF_000240725.1 Microchloropsis gaditana
CTCGCTTCGCCTCCTCTTCCTCCTGGATCTGCTGCACGGCCTGGTGAGACAGCCCTTCCCGTCCCTCCTCCCGGACCCTCTTGAGGCTCCCCACCCTCCCTGCCTCCCCCTGTCCTCCACTGCCCTCCCACTTGTGGGACGCCATTCCCGCCGTCCTGAAGACCGAGTACGGCGACTCTGTCACGTCCGCAGGCTCGTCCACCAAGGCCGCCAAGGTCATGTACGGGATGGGCTCGATGCTGATGGCATGCAGCCACTTCCGGGCCTTCTCCTTGGCCACGGAGGCCGGCGCCAGGCTGAGGAAACGGGTAACGTGGCTCAGCTTGCTCTTGGGCTTGCTTGCGTGGTTCTTGTACGGAGGGCGTTGAAAATAGATTCCTGGGCGGGCGGCAAAATGATACCGAGGACGCAGGACGACCGCGAGGTCAGCGACGGTGGAGGAACCCGTCCCGGCCGCATCTCGCACTCCCATTGCGCTCAAGTCATATCCAGCAGCGACGCCTTGGCCCCAGTCCGTGCTCAGGAAAATGTCTGCCCCTAAGAATGTCGAGCTGCTGGCAGGCTCGACGATTTTCTCGATGTCCTTGTCTGTGTGTCGTTGGCTGAGGAAGCCTACGGTCAGCTTCCCTACCAACTCCAGCCCCCCGGGCCCCAGGTACGTGCACTTGGGGAAGACGTCGCCTCCCGGTACCACGCTGCCATACTTGGCCTCGGCACTCGCAGATGGCCCTTCGATGAAGTAGGTTGGCAAAGGTACTTCCTTGACGCCCATGACGTAGTCTTCAAAGGCCGTCGTTGCCATCCCGCCCTCAGGTTCGTCGGCGGGTGGGAAAAACTCTCCCGTAACGAACAACGTGTCAAACGGGCCGGCCTTTGAAGCATTGAGCGATGCTACGCGCGTAAAAAGCAGGTCCAGACGGCCTCGAACCTCGCCTGCTACAAGAATTTTCATCGGAGCAGCTGCTTTGCGTTGGAAGACGACGCGAAGGGGGGGAGTGAAACGAGAAGAGAGGTGGTCAGATAAACAAAGCCTTGTCTCGTGACTTCACTTTGTCCGGACATAGCCAGGATGGAAAAGGAGGGTTTCCATGTGTTTACAACTGGTAACAGAGCATTTTTCCTTGATAGCATCTGCCCGTACATATTGTTAGGCTTTGGGCGGTTCACGCATTGCGGGCAGATCGAGCAAAAGCAACCTCCCCACCCCTGATAAGCAGACCACCCTCCAGCATTTCCCTTTCAGCATACATCCACAGATCGAGAAGCCGTGCACGGAGGCAAAAAAAGATGAGGGGAAAACTTACATTGGTATTCGATATCGGCCTTTGGACATGGTAGAATTCACAGCGGAGGAAATAAATTTTATGAAAATCGCCCTGGCGGAGGGGCAGATAGCAATCGAGGAGGGGGAAGTACCCGTGGGGGTGGTTTTCGTATATCGCCCGGACCCCCTCAAAGATACTGCCTGCTCCATTGACAGCAGTGTTCCATTTTTTGGCCGAGGAGAGATCCTGGGTAAGGGACACAACCGCACCAATGCTACCAAGAACGGAACGCGACACGCCGAACTGGTGATCGTGGATGAAATATTGGCCCGGGGTCATCCCCCCAGCGTTTTCCAAGAATGTGACGTATATGTTACATGCGAGCCTTGTATTATGTGTGCGGGTGCCTTAAGCTTACTGAAAATACGCAGAGTCGTGTTTGGCTGCAAGAACGACCGTTTCGGCGGGTGTGGCTCGATTCTGAGCGTGCACGGGGCCCCTCACCTGAGGCATCGCTACGTAGCGGACGCTGGTTTGATGGAGAACGAGGCAATAAGGCTCTTCAAGTCCTTTTACGCTCGCGAAAATCGACAGGGTGAGTCGGATTGGACAAGGGAGGGATAGAACGGCAAGAACTAAAAAAGGGGGGAGGGGAAAGGCTAATTTGTATTTTGGTCATACCGGTGAGATTATCAGTTATTGACTGAGAACGATGCGATTGAATGGTCCCGTGCTGCCGACGGCTGTACACAGACTCCCTAAAATCATTAATCTCGATACTCACACGCGGACGCGCACAGCGCCCGACACAAAACGGCGTAAGAAAGGACTCTCGGCAGTTACATAGGTGGGATGAGAATGCTTTGTTCACAGGCGCTTGCCTCCTCTGTGAATTCGCGTCAAATGAAGCGGTTATGAGTTGGAGAGCAACAACATGGATTGCCGTCCCCGAGGGTCCCCCTCTAGAGAAAGAAGCGGCAAGGATAGTGCGTGGCGCCTGTGGATGATGCAGGACCCCGTAAAGATGTCTGAGCGTGCACTGGGCGTGTCCACGAGCTCACCTGAGTCTCACGCTATGCATGGCTGAGGAGGGATGGGGAAAAAGGTGGTTAAAAAAACACGCCTTCATGTGTGCCCTGTAATTAGTAGCACATCCAGGCAACACGGAGATGCCAAAAACAAATCACACGTGCTACATCAATCGACTTTACTGCTTTATCGATAAGTCATCAACATGATCCCTCTTTTATCCTTCCCTGTACATTTGTGACTCTACAGCCTCCATCGGAT
>NW_005803735.1:16811-25092 GCF_000240725.1 Microchloropsis gaditana
CACAACCAACATCTGGGCTTGAAAGGCCCTCACCGCCGACATCGACGCTTCCGTCTTTTTCTCCACTGCCTTGAGACCCGTGGCCGTCTGCTCCTGCCTCTGCCGCAATTCCTCTTGTTCTCGAAACACCGTGTCCCCGCGCTCCTCCAGCTGGGTTGTCAACGCCGCCATGTCCTGCATTGCACTCTCGCGCAGGGAGCCCATTTCCCTCTCGGCGCGACTCAAACGTCTACTTTGCTGTTGTAACATCGCTTGTAGGCTCTTCATGATTGCGCTGATCGAATCCTCGCCGCGCCCGTCCTCCGCCCCTTTACTCCCCAGCACGTGAGCCTTGATGGCTTCCACCTCCCCGAAGACCCTCGACATGATCTCCTCCTGATCCGCGTTCTGCCGTTCCAATATTTCCATGCGAGCCTTCAGACGTTGCAAGGTATTTGTGGGCAACGTGCTGATTTTCTTCACAGGACTCTCCGCGTCGTCGTCTAAAAGTGTTTTGATTCGTTTGGCCAAAGAGGTTTTGCTCACCCGCTCCCGAAGCGCCGCTTCCACCTCTGAATTGTCCGCTTTCCCTTCCAGCTCATGAGATACCCTTGACATTTCTTCCTCCAGTTTTGCAAGCCGAAATGCGTCGCTTTGTTTGTAATGTACTCGGGGGTGGCGGTGGTGCCGCCGTCTATCTTCCTCGACGCCGTGGAGCCGGGAGCACAGATCTTGCACCCGAAAATCAAGACCTCTAAGCTTGGGTGCAAATTCGGCCCGCAGTGTCTCTATATGTCCTTCAAGCAGCGTGCGAATTGTACGCATGGAAACTGCCCCTGTCTGTGTCTGCTCGTGAAGGGCGCCTAACTCGGCATCGCGGCGCGCGCCATCCCTAGCAAGTTGCTCCTGGAGTTTCGTGATTTCAGTCCCTTGCTGATGCAATGCTTGAAGCAAGCATCGAAATGTTAACCGCACACTTTTTTGCAAGCCTGCGTAGGGTCCTGTTCCAATATATAGATCCTCTAGGCTTATATCACGGATAGAAGAAATGCTATCAGCCGCCATCCCTTGATGTCGCCTTACTGCACTGCTAAAAGCACACGTGAAAAACAATGAATTGCGACAAAGAGGAAGCTTCCAGAAGACGATTGAGGGGTCTGTGTTAATAATTATGGTGTGTATTTGTCACAGAGAGCTTTCTATCTTGCCCTTTAGAGGCTTTGTAGATGGAGTTACGTTCCTGAAAGTGGCGGGGCTTCTCTGGCGAAAGTCTTACAGGAGGGCGGCGAGACACAGGCGTTCATTCGAGACCACGAGGCCACAGTTTGAGAAAAAAGGACACAAGCGCTACACTTATTGAATCCAGTTATCCATCGCAGGGGCAAGACGGCATTTCTCTGGCTAAATAGGGCAAGGTCCGTGGAAATTGTGACCACAAAGGACGACGAAATCTTGTCCCACCACGGCTAGTGCTCCATCCTGTGCGACAACATGCAACTATCAACATCCATTGCCAAGGATTCGGGCTCTGAACCCACAATGCACCCTTCTTTGGAACAAGTAAGTGCAGATTTGACCTTGACGCATGGAAAGGGCTGAACTCTTCGTGTCCATCGCATCAGTCCCCTGACATTTTCTTTTCGCCACATCCTCTTCACGGGGCAGCTAAATTTGGACGCATTGCCGTACATTGATGGGGAAATGGACCCAGACATACGGGCGCGGGTCGACCAACTGATTTTGGAAGAAATGCGGAATCCTCGCTTTCCCAAAAGGTCAGGAGACGGTCTGGAAAGAGAGGACCCCGTCTAAGCGACTAGCTGGCCGGGTTCTCATCCCACATCCACTCGACAACATTTCCACAGGGATTATTTGGCTGACCGCCCGATGCCGGAGCTGAATTTCGAAAAGAGTTTTTTTATCGCCACCGAGCTAGAAAGAGTGGCGGCGGGGAAACCCATGGCGCCCCTGGATGAGTCAAGGTAAGAGAACATTCGCCTTGCGGTTTTTTGCATCGAAAAAATCTCACAACGATAAGAAACAATCTACATAACATCATGGAATGCAGATATGCTGGAAAGAAACCAGATCCTGGGCTGCAGGGAGACCTTCAGGCCTGGCGCACGGCTCTGAACAACCTCCGGGCGCAAGAAGAGCACCTGGGCAACAGGTGGGTTTCGTTCTACTGGCTCTGCACTTGGGAAAGAAAGTCAGGGTTGTATTTCAAGAGCTGCGTGAAATGACTTTTCTTCCAAATCGTGCTTTGGAACCCTCATCAGGATTGTGAACATGGAGCTGCTACAGAACTTCGCTCCAGACGTCTGGCTGGCCTACAACCGGGAGCTGGAGACTTTCAAGGGCAATCTGGACAAAGAGTTGGAGAGCCTTCGAAAAGAAGCAGAGTTGGTACGTGTGTGGGGGAGGATTTGAGGGGGCAGAAAAGAGGTCTCCGAAGCTTATTCTCATGATATTTTTCCCTGTGTCCTTTTCCAACCAGATAAATTTAAGTAGGAAAACGAAACAAGAAGAGGTGGCCCCTCGCCTTTCGAACTTAACTCGGAAAAGGGATGAAACACTTTACACGAACTTGGAGCTTCAAAAAGCTTGTGCCATGCTGCGGATGGAAATTAAGCGGTTAAGAACAGACGTGGCATCAAAAGCTGCTTTAGAGGGGCACAAGAAAAACGAAAACGAAGTAGAGGAAGATGCCTTGTAAATGAAAGATAGACGAAAGTTGAAGAGGTTGTGTAAGCAATGCCATCGCGGCCAAGAGCTGTTTTTTAACTTTTTGCTTTCTCAGACTATATGTCCCCCCTTTTGAATATTTTAGCGGGCGGCTCGAGCCCGCTAAAAGGGTGAGAAAGATACTGGTGGCTCGATGTCTCATACCCACCCACCACGCACTACCCTGTCGACTGCTCAGGCCACCACACCCGGTCATTTTTCAGACGTTTGTGGCCGGTATGCATGTGGTGAGTGTGGATAACGAAGGGTGTGGCACGCATCTGGGGCGTCGGCCGGCGGAGCTGGCGGGGCTGTGGATTGATCTCAGCGCTCATGCCCGTTGCCTGTTTTGGGTGGCGGGCGCGAGGCAGACCCATACGTACACCAACCCGTTTTTCTCTTGGCACTGCCGGTCTCCTAGCCAGCTTTAATGACCATGGCTCCACACCCTGGCGTCGCGTATATATAACTGCGCTCCCATGTATGAATTAATGGCGGAGTATGGGACTTACGGTGGCCACGTTGGTGACATGCGCTCGTGACGGGGAGAGGAATTGCTCTCTGGAGAAGGGATGAGAGCCCCCCTTCCTCCTTTTTAATCTGGAGGATTGGTTGTATTAGCTACTGCATACATTCACACATCGGACCACATCTTACGTCTCACAGGTGGCTCAGGAGGAGGAGCCCGCTTGTTGTCCTTTCGGGTTGAAAAGAAGAGGGAAGCCTCGGCGGATAGAAGCGAGAAGAAAGGATAAGAGCGCTGAGCCCTATCTTTTCTTCGATCTCAATCCCAGGAGCTTTACCTTTTCGCTGCGCCCTCATCTGCAGGGTTCGCAAACGCTTTGTGGATCGTTCTCGGTGCCAGTGTCTTCGACGCGGCCGTGCTGTATCCCGAGCGTCCTCATCTCCCTCTCCTTCCGAGGCCGAGTCTGCTGCCTGTCGTCTTTTCCATCCGCGCTGATGGTGTCGCAGCAATAGGCGGAACTTTTTTGCGTGAAAACCCCGCCCTTCCAGGGGGGGATGGGAAGAAGGGTCTTGCGGCTGCTGATTCCCGTCACGGTTGTGCGTACTTTGTAGAGAACGAAAGAGCAGGCTCAGGACAGACGTGTCACGAGTCCGAGGATCTGTATTCTGAGGTGAGGCTCGACAGGCTTCGCACCATCAGTCCTTCCCTTGGAGACGCTCCGACCCTCTCGTCCCTTCCTTCCCTCTGCACGTTGGGCCCCTCTTACTCCTCGTCCACGCTCCACTCCTCTGCCACCTACTCCTTCGACCCCTCAAGCTTGCCGTCCTCCGCATCGGTCGCGTGGTCTTGCAGGGGGCGGAAGTCTGCCATGGACAAAGGTCCGGAAGAACGGAGCAGGTTGTTGGTCCGTACCTTGGGATGCGTGCTTCAAAAGCTGTTGGATGTGAACAAGAGGGGAGAGACTGCTGAGGGTGACGGGAACTCGCCCACCATCACCAAATTCCACGCGTCGCGCCCCCCGAGTATCAGTGTCGCTGAGTACTTGGAACGGATCAACAAGTACGCGTCGTGCTCCTCCGAGTGTCTGGTGCTGGCGCTCATTTACATCGACCGGTTGATCCAGCAGAGCAACTTTGCCTTGACCGCGTTGAACGTGCACCGGGTCTTGATCACCGCGGTCATGCTCGCGGCCAAGTTTTTCGACGACCAGTACTTCAACAACCTGTACTACGCCAAGGTCGGGGGCGTGCCCTGCAAGGAGATCAACGCGCTGGAGGTCGAGTTTTTGTTTTTGACGAACTTCTCCCTCCACGTCACCGAAGACGTCTTCTTCCGGTACTTCCACGAACTTATGAACCATGCCGCGCATGCCGCCTGCCCGTCTTGTTGCCCCCGCTTCGCCAGCAGCGGGAGCAAAATGAATCTGGGCAGTGGGAGCATGGCCGGTGTGACGGGGACGACGGGCGGTGGGGTAGGAGGAGTCGGGCGGGTTCCGAGCCCGGTCTTTGTGGACGGAGGTTGGCTGGTCAATCGCGGTATGGGTGGCGGACGCTCTGTGTCGCCTGGCATGGTGGTAACCCCTCCGCTTTCCCATCGGCAGCACCTGCAGCAACAGCAGCTTGTGCATGAGCAGCAACAGGAACGGCGTCTGGTTTTGTCGGGGGGCAAGGCGGGCATGGCAGGAGAGGCTCAGCAGCCGATGTCGGTAGACCAGCGACAGCGACATTTTACGTCCTACTTTTCGTTCGAGAACGGTCCCGTGCCTGGGGCGTATCCGGGCTCCGCAGCCTCCCTGGCCGGACACAAGGTATCGGATGGGTTCCAGACTAGCCCCTCCTGCCATCGCCCTGTGCTACAGCCGCACGAGCAAGCACCACACTTCCAGTATCCTCACGTGCTGTACGCCCCCGTACCGGTAAGCTGCAAGCCACCGCCCCGACTGTTGGTCTCGCACGCACCGGCCTTCTACTCGAGCCATTCCTCGAACTCCTCGTCGTCCGCTGTGTCGCCCGCGGAGGCCTGTGGAGACGCAGGAGATGTGCTGTGTTGGGGCGAGGGAGTGAGCAGGCCGGCGTATTACGGCCAAGAGCGCCAGCATGGGCCCTGCAATGCCTCCCTGGCGTCGGAGGTTGCGTCGGGGACGTGCAACAGCCGCGGCGCGGGCGTCGGAAGCAGCCTACAAGGAGTGGGCAGCGGTTTCGAGCGCTCAGTCAGCCTCGAGTCTGCGGGAAACGGCACGGCCGCTGCGGCTGCCGTTGCACGACAAGAGCACCACCAGCGTATGGCGGGTAGAGGGGGATCGGGAGCAGGCGTTGCGGGCAAATGCTTGGGGACACAGACCCGTTTGCATCACTACCGACCGCAGCAGCACCAGCATCAGCATCAGCAGCTGCAGTCGCCATTTTACCCAACCCACTACGCTCCAGTTCAGCAGCAGCAACAGCAACAGCAGCGCCTCCAGCATCATTACAACAGCGCGGCTGGTGGTATGGGGGCAGGGGTCGGCTTGGGAAGCCGGGCGAGTATGTGCGCTCACTCTTACTTTCAAGGAGTCCAAGTTCTCATGAATTCTTGAGAGAGACAGGTAGTGGCTGGTATTCCTTCCGGAGACATCGTGCGTTTTGGTTGGCAAGGGGCTACTGAACCATAGAGAAGGCCGGTTTGGATTTGGAGGAGCTAAACACTGCCATCACGGATGAAAGAGTTAATGATGGACAGCGAGCGAATCTGATTTTTTGTGTTTGTTCTGCGAACCTTTGTGTCGGCAAGCACACTTAGGAGTTCCGTATGGTGTATATGGGAAATGAGGCCGTGCGGAGGGAGGTTACTTGCGCTGAGGAAGAATCTGGAAGGGATATTACGGACTTAATCGAGGAGACTACGAGGGAGCCGAAGGCACCAAAATCCAATTTCTTTTGATTTTGTGTACGGAGGTTACGAGGTAGGTACGAGGGTATCAATTTCGCAAGCCGCTTTTCTGGCATACAGTTAATAGCTTGAAGGATGTGGAAACGTCGACTTAGAGAAAGAAGGACAGCGGGCCAGAAGAGAGCGCGCCATAATACGAGCATCTTTTACTACGCATGAATGTCAATTTCGATGCCATGTCCTGGTGCCCAGGGAAGCACTACCGTCATAGCCCGGTTAGAAAGTTTGTACGGTGAGGGCAGAGACTGTTGCGGAGGGACAAGGACAGGGCGACCGCAAGCAATGGAACAAAACGCAGACATCTGAAGCCCGGAGCGTGGAGTGGCGACGAAAGGCTGGGCGCAACATTACAAGCAGAACAATTTGAAGCACACGGCAGCAACACATTTACAATCGCAGACCTGTGCGCTCATGAGAAAACAACGGGGAAAGGGAAACGAAACCTTGATCCCCTCAAAAAAACCTCGGGCATATACCCACGTCCACACCCGTGGCATACAAGGCCAACATGGCCAGCGTTTAAAAAATGGATAAAAACTTTTAAAAAGTAAAAAAAGAAGAAAAAACTGAACAAAATCGGCTTCTCGAATCCCTCTTGAGAGGCAGACATAGATCGGTGAACCAGATTCTTTTTCCTGGCTATATTTTGAATCCACTTGTACAATCTTTTTCCCAGGACATTTTGGATTTGTTAATCTTTGAAATGAAAATCGAGGGCTCGTCACTACAGAAACAGGGTGGCCAGCACTTTGACAGGAATAACAATAGAGAGTTCTTGAGAACATGTGACGACAGATACATGAGCGTCGTTTGCCGCCAAATTGAAGGATGATGCGCATCCGCCCATGCGCGCTCATATGCATCAATATTTGAAAGCACATACTGAGTGCCTTAGAAAACCAGTATCGGTACATAGATGCCATGTGAACTTGTGACCCAGGCAGGCTTGCGGCACCTGCTACTGTGGCTAGAGGCGCTCAGTGCCTTGGCGTAACGGATTTTTGAATGTGACCAAGGAACACATCCAGGCAAGCCCGTTAATGCCTCGACCCCACCACGCACACACACGACCACAGACCCACAGCTCCTCTCGACGTGTTATGCGAATGGAGGATAAAGATCAGGAGCAGCCCTTGGTGGGGCCAGCCAGAGACATTGCGGATTTGGAGGATTTTGGGTCTGTTGAAGTGACTGACAAATGCTGTGGTGCCATGACCTGTCGCGTCTTGGCTCCTGAAATATTTCATGAAGCCAAATTGGGAAGCAGCTTTTCAGACACACATGGGAGTTCGACTCCCGACAATTTTACATACGTAGGTCGAAAGATCAGGGACGAAACGGAGCTCCGGCAGGTGCGAAGAGCAGTTAAAGCGTGCCCCTTTCACGCTCTTAAGTTACGGCGCGGGGAAAAAGGGGCGACAGTCATGGATGAGGACTTCAATGCTGCCTACCCTATTCAAGTAGATCAGAGCGGGGCCGTGTATTTGTTGGGGCACTACTCCCCGAAAAATGCCGGGGCGACTTGCTACTTGATCGTACGACCAAACGGCGGGAATGTTCTGGTCGATTGTCCCGTACCCAATGCCAGCCTCGTAGAGCGTATCAAGGAATTGGGGGGGGCAAAATATCTGGTATTTACTCATAAAGATCATACGGCGTTCACGAAAGAATGGAAAATGGCCTTCCCAGCCATCCAGCGGGTCTTGCATGCGGGGGACGTGGTAGAGAACCGAAAACATTTCTTCTTCCCCTACACCGGCGACGTCGAGATCAAGCTGGGTAAGGCATAGGAGAGGGGAGAGCAGGTTGAATGAAGTCTTGGGGAAGTTTGTCATTATATCTGGCAGTTTGCCAGCCACAGTATTTCTCATGGCATGTTTCGAGTCTAAGTATATCAGCTGCCGAAGCAGACTTTCCTCAATGTCTTTCCACGCGTACCTACATGTCATTCGCAGCGGGTGGCAAAGCCCAGCCCTTGGACAAGGAAGGAGACATTGTCCTCATTCCCATTCCCGGACATTCTCCCGGAAGCCTGGCGATCCTCTTCCAAGAGCACTACCTCTTCACGGGGGACTCCCTCTTCTATTCCCGCCCCCGCGGGCACCTGGTGTCTTCGCGTTTGCACTGCTGGTCAAGCTGGGAGGAGCAACGAGCCAGCTTACAAGCCCTTGATTCCTATCAATG
>NW_005803735.1:25102-25746 GCF_000240725.1 Microchloropsis gaditana
CCGCAGTCGCTACGGTTCTTCCCACAATCCCTTCTGCTCCTCCCATCCCGTCGTGGGAGGCTCTGTCCGAGGGCGGAGACATCCCAGCCGCCTGACGGGATCCCTCGACGTGGTCGTGGCTGCCCCCGGTGCCCGGACACTCTTCCGTTCGTGGAGGTGCTTGTCGACGAGAATGCCCGCGTGGCCGATAAATTTCCTGTGCGTCCGCTGGCTGTTTGTACGCGGGGTGGACCGGGGGATGTGGTCGGAAACGGACTTGGTCTGGACTGAGGGGGTGCGGTGCAGGTACGTGCGACACTCGCTGCCGCGAAGGCTGCAGTGGGGCGGCGGATGGGGAGTAGAGCGGAGGTGGAGATGCTTCATAGAGTAGTGGTGGAGGGTCATGACTGCCGGAAACATTGACGTGGGGATGTGGGAATGGTGCTGCCAAAGGCGCAGCGCAGGGTTCCTTCGCGCCATAACCTGACTGGGCCCTCTGCCAACTCGCAGACGCCCATCTCCCCCCTCCGCCCATCCCACCGCCGGACCCGCTCATTCCTGCAAGAACAGGGGCCTCGGTTAGGATGTCATGGTCCTCTCGGCCTGCCTGAGTGGGGGGGGGGCTGGGCGCCGACGCGGGTGGCGGCGGCGCTTCCTGGCGGACT
>NW_005803735.1:28505-33326 GCF_000240725.1 Microchloropsis gaditana
CTTGATGATGGTGGCGATGGAAGGAGAGGAGGTGGCTGTGATAGTATAGCAGTGCGGGAAGGAGTCCCGGGGTGTCCGAGGGAGCGGGGGGAGAGTGTAAGCTTGTTGAGGCCAAGCGGGGGAAGGCGGCAATGCGGACGATGCCGTTCTCAGAGAGCAACATGTGTCGCCTGCTGTCTAGGGTGGGAGGAGCATTATCGATGTAGTCGTGGCACGGTGTGCATGGCGAGCTAAGCCCGTCCCACCCAGAGAGCCTTCCAAGCGTTCCCCCTTTCCTTCCTGTGGTCCTTAGAGCCTTGGGATCTGCTGAGGGAAATAGCGACGACGACCTGTTCCACACTCCACGGAGCGAAGTCCACAAAGCACAACGTAATATCAGGGGTGAGAAGTGTTCTCGATATGCTGGATGCTTCCATCAGAACGTTGCAATCCAGCACTTGCTTTCTCAAGCGGCTTCACAGCGTATATCGTTCATTTTCCTCTCATGTGGCGGAGCACAGCACTTTGCGCACCCGGATCATCGTGTTGTGTCATCTTCCATTTCTTCTTTCCGGCTCAGAATAATGAAACTATTCGCTTTCAAAACTTGCAATAAACGCAATCCACGTATGACTCAGCGGTTGCCTTTAATCGCACCAACCATTACTCCGCCCTCTCCCACCCTTGTCTCATTTTCACTCAACCGCCGTTCGCCTCATGCCGCGCAGCACATGCGACGTATTAATGGCGAAACATCGCCCGAAATACAACAATTGAAACACATGCTAGTCTACACGAAACTCTTTTCGTCTACCGACACTCTCTTCATCTGTACTTTTCGCTGTCTCAAATTCAAACAATGCACAACGACACCCTTCCACATCCTTGGAAGTCCTCTGGCTGGTCTCACGCCTTCACGCCTTCGTCTCCCCCTCCGGCCTGTGCCTCCGAAGTTCTATCGGATCAGCCGAGTCTCACATTAACGGGTTATGCCCACTCCTGCGCTGTCCCCCGGAAAGCCGCCATGACCACATCGTGGACGAGACGCCGAAAAAACAGCAAACCCCCTTCGTATCCCAGCCTTACATCGATCCGTGTGCTACTTCGTCCTGGAAAGTTGCCGATCCCCTCTTAGCAATCTAGCTCCTGCGATGGGCTCGTTCCTAGATCACAGTGCTCGGCTACTGCCCCACATCGATTTCCCTCTTGACCCGGCTCCCACTTCCCAGGCGTCAAATACAAGAAGCAGCGTACTCCGCCATGTCGCTCGTGCCACCTATCGTGATCCAAGTCTTCCTACACCACATAAATCCCCTCCACATGCACGCGCTCTCCTTTGCGTTCCCCCTAAAGCCGCCAATGTCCTTAGGGGGGTATGGATCAGAGCCCGATTCACGCCGAGATTAATCCCAGCCTTCGCGCAAGGCGAGAATCAGACCACTGATGCGTCAATCCTCGTCTTCCTCCTCTTCATCGGCACGGTTGTCCTGGATACGAGGCGCGCGACTTTCCGCCCGCCTCCCCGCTTCCCTCGTATGACCCTGCTTGTCCCCATCACCATGCCCCATCTGGAGATTTTCCTGCGAAATACTTCTCCCCACACCCTGCATGCCATCAGACACGAGGTGTAGTTCTCCGTACGTAGTCTGGTAAACGTCGAGTTTCGCCTTCAAAACGCGGTTTTGCACGCGCAGCGTGCGTACCTCCTCCTCCAGCCTCTCCATGATATCCCGCTTCCGTTTCCGAGATCGCGCGGCCGACTCCCGATTTTTTAGCATCCGCAGCTCTTTCTTTGTCATGGTCGCCTTCTGCTCCTCTGTGGGCTCGAACTCGTCCACGGAGCAGAAACTGCTGTTCCTGCTCATGGTGGGGGCGCTCGAGGCGGAGGACGGTGCCGGTGCGGAGGGTTTGCTCTTCCCTTCTCTACCGTGGTCGCTCCAACCCGAGTCCTTGGCGGTCTTGGAAGCGAGCGTCGAAGAGAAGGATCCGACTTGAGGAAACATGCTGACGAGCGAGTCCGCAGCCGCGTGGCAGGCGTCGACCGGCAGGGAGGGGGGGAAGCCGGTGGGCTTCTCCGGTTCGGGCCGGCTGTCAACTCCCGAGCCACCCGATTGACTGGGAACAGCGCCTCTTCGCGTCACGTCCAAGGCATAAGTAGGTGATCCTGGAGCTGGCGCAGGTCTGGGGGCGGCCGAGGGCGCCGAGGACAGGGGATGCGAGGGGGATGCGCGGGCTACTGCCTTCTTATTCCCTTGCCACACCGTGGGGTCCTCATGCCTAACAGAGGCAATGACAGCGGCCGCGGCAAGAGCTTTTTCTTCCTCTTCGAGCCTGTCTTCGTGGTCTTGATATTGCTGCTGCTGGGACATGTGCATCATTTTCTCCATCCGCGACCTCGGCTTGTAGGCAGGAGCGTTCGCTGTCATGGTGGTGGACGACGCGCAGGAAGCGGACGACAAGGAGCTTGACGACGGGCTCCGGCTGCCATCCGAGAGAGATTCGTCATCCGTGCGGCCATCCTTGCTGCTGCTTGTGCTGACAAAACTGCCTTCGTTAGACGTGGAGGATGACATGTGAGGGTGTGTCCGCACGGCGTGCGCATGCATGTTGCGGACGCCCCCGTCTAGTCCCCCTTTGGATTCTCCTCGAAGGTCGGCCGAGGAGGCCGCCATGTGTGCAGACATGGTTCTGTTCGAAAGTGCACGGTAAGGTGAGTACTATGACTTATTTCGAAGCGAAGAGGCTTGCGTAATACGACAGATCCTACAGATTGCGTGGCAGCTGGCGCACATCCACGTCAAAGGGGGCATAAGGTCGAGACCTGCATATCCAAAAACACAAACTTAGTGTTCCATTACTGAGTTCTCTGTTCAAGCACAGGCCAGAAGATGGAAAATCTACAAATCATGTACTGATATGGATGCAGCTACAAATTTGGGAGTTGCCTAGGTGGCGAGCAGGAGCTGGCAGGTGCACTATGGATCTTGGCCGCCTGTTTTTTTTACCCTCGACACCGCGACAAAGCATAGCGCCCACCACCAGTCCAAGTCTCTCTCATTCCATCGCAATAGCTTTCTGCTATACGCTGCGAAACACGCGGCCCAACACTTCATGCCAGGAGTGGTGCTGGCCTGGAGGTGGAACAAAGGTGCGTGGTGTGGGCGAGAGCTAGCATCGTCATCAGGCAGCCGTTACGGCCCTCCGGATCCTTCGGACGCTTTATACCGCCATGTGCGGTGGGAAAGACGTAAATTGTATTATATATCGTTGGAACATATTAATAACTATGCATTTAATTAGATTTTTGGATATGTGAATTCCTCTTGAATCGATGTATGGACTGCATCCGTACAGTTAGGTTTCGGCCTATCCGCAAAGTTTTGGCGCGAGTGATGTGTTCTGCGGTTTGGAATATACGAGAAGGTTCATCGTAGTACTTCGACATCGAAAATCTGTTTTCACCGAAAGATTCAGTTTGCCTTTCACTCCAGTTGTAAAGACTACAATGTATGGTAGTTATATGTGGTTCAGACTAACACCTTTATCTTCTTATCTTGCGCATGTCTCTACGGACCAACCTCCCCCTAGTTTGTCTGAGTCATGCCTCACGGACATATTTCACTGCAACCTTTCGGCCTATGTGCTGCGGCTGCATTCGCGGTGACCACCACGCAAGGGTTTGTCCCGCCCATTACCCCAGCGACAAGCCATGCAGGCTCTTGTGTGTGTTTTTCTGCACCTTCTCCATCTGTGTCGATTGCCCCTACGCCGCCTACAAACCCAGCAGAGGCCAGTCCAATCGACGCGCATGAGCTGCGCGGGGTCCTTAAAGATGCACTGTATCGCAGCCTAGGGAACGAAGCGACGACATCTTCAAGAGCGGGAAATTATGACGCTATGGAGCACGTTTTGGCCTGCCCGCTGACATTGAAGCCCCTACGGCGAGTGGTCCGCCTCGCCGGCCCGTTTGGTCAAGTGGTGAACATGGTCACAACTCGCGGCAACAAATATCCTGCGAACGAGGTGTACATGGATCTTGTTCCCGTAGAAGAACGAATGCAAGTGCCTTTCTTTTCTCCCTCGGCCATTGTCACCCAAGAGTTGTTTCGTTCCCCTCTCACATCCTTCCTGTACGAGCGAGGATGGCGGGACAACTTCAAGACCGCGGGCTTTCCTGGCATCGACGAGGAATTCAGAGACCTGGAGGCTTTTTTCGCCCCGCTATCCGATGCGGGATCTGAATCCGAGCGTGAGGGTGAGCAGCAGCGAAGGAGTGGTCGGGGGACTGTGATCGATCTGAGTTGTGGGAGCGGCCTTATGGCCCGGCGCCTGTGCCGGTCGCGGAAATGGAAACGGGTCATCGCGGCAGATTTCAGCGAGTCCATGCTGCGAGAGACTCGGCGACGTTTCCTGGAAGAGAAGTTACCAGTGCCGGAGCTGGTGCGAGCGGACGCGTCCCGACAACCGTTTCAGACGTCGAGTGTTGATGCCATCCACGCGGGTGCGGCCTTGCATTGCTGGCCTCGGTTGGAAGAAAGCCTGCGGGAATGCCTCCGGGTACTCAAACCAGGTGGGAGGATGTACGCGTCAACGTTTGAAGTGAATGAACGGCTTCAGAGTAATACGTTTCGGTTTTTCCAGTTGGATGAGTTGCGGCGCTTGTTTGTGTCGAGTGGATTTGTGGAGGTTGAGGTCAGGAGGGAGGGGGTGGCTTGTTTAATAGTGAAGGCTGTGAAAGCCATGGACAGCGGAGGAAGGCAGTAGCAGCTACAAAGAAATAATGTTGTCTGACTATTCCCAGTTGATGCGGGAGGCATCTCCGACAGAAACGTTCATTTGACG
>NW_005803735.1:33336-39514 GCF_000240725.1 Microchloropsis gaditana
TGTCCGCGGCCACCGAGGTGAGCCAATCGGAGGGGTACCGGAGGGAGGCGTTCGCCTTTTGGATGGAGAGAATGAAGTGGTAGAAGGTGACGGCGTCGTAGCGGAGGAGGGCGTCCAGGAGTTGGCGGAGGTCGCCCAAGTCCTGCACAAGCTGCTTGGTCCGAGGGCTGATCCGGTGCCACTCCGGTTCGAGCTGGCGGCGCAATTCCATGTGGAAGGAGCGGAATATCCCGTTCTCAAGCTTCAGCTCCAGAGAGGCCGCGTCCACGGTGGTGGTGCGTCGGAGTTCCTTCAGACAGCCGTCCATGGCGACCAGGATGGCTTGTTGCACGGCCTTCATGGCCGGGGTCAGGGCCTGGGCCATCTCCACCACCTCCGGTTCGTGCCGGCTCAGAAAATTCTTCACCGCCACGTGGTACCTAGGCCATAGATAGACACGTCGGAGGTAACAATACTTAAGGACGCGCTCCAGCCGCCCGAAGCCTTGGAGCAACGCCTCCGGCTCGTCAGAGAAGGCTTTGAGGAAGCCAGTCCTGTTCTGCTCCCGGTACACGCGGATGATGAAGGCCTCGATGGACACGTCCGTGACACGATGCGCGTGGTTGACCACCATGCCGCGGATGCGCGACACGTCCAGTCGTTTTGTGAGGAGATCGACGATGAGAATCCGGGAGGTAACCAGGAAGACCCCGCCTTGCGTGTATAGCGCCTGTCGGTCGGCCGAAACAGTGTCATTGGTAATGATTCGAGGCAACTGCTCCGGAGCCATGCCTTCTGCCAGCAGCGCCCGCGTCAAGAGCTGATTATCGGCCAGGGAGGACATGTGTAGGCAGAGCACACAGGCTCCTGGAAGGGTCTCGGCGTGCCGGCGGAGGAAACGAGCGATGAGCAGTTGCTTCCCGAGACCCCGAGCCATCACAAGCAACCCGTCCTCGTCCATTAAATCCTCAAAGGCCGCGTCTAGATAATCTGCCGCCATTTCTGCCTGTGCGAGACGAGGATGTGGGGTTTTGTCTTGGTGAAGGCGTCGACCAAAGGAGGGGTCATGTTGCATCAGAGCTGTGCGGCCCCGGCCTACGGGGCTGCAGGCGCGGCCATTTTCGGGGAACGTATTTTGACCTGCCTGGCAGGCCATGTCAGGCAGGTGTATTGGGAGTTTAGAGGCGATAAATGTATGCACCGACTCCACCCTCTATCTTAAACCAATGAGATGCCAGCGGTCAAGCCGATTTCAGTGGTGCATTTCTCTGTGTAGAGTATCAATATACTAGTGCTACGAGACTAGAACACTCCCCACCGCAATGTGGGAAAAGCACGGATCCATCGATCTTACGTAAATGTAGAATGAGCGTAGCGTATGAGATACCTGCATATATGTAACCTTTTGTTTAACTTCATGACATTTGCATGTTTACATTCAATTCTGCAGAGAAGAGCTACCAACCTTAAACTCTCATCCCCAATAAAGTATTTTTTGAGACACCATCCAACGACTTCAGAGTGTGTTTCCGCTCCTAAAGACATACGACTTTGGAAGATCTTAGCTACATGATCACTGAAGGTAGCTTGTGGTCCTCCGCCCTACCCTACGTCGCATAGCTCACGGTTGACTCGCAATGGACGCGCAAAAGGCCTCTTTTTTTATTTCCTGCGATGTCGTTGACAGTTCTACAAAGAAAACGAAAGGGGAAGCTTTACGAGAACCATCCCAGTCGAAAAAGGCAGGCCGCCACACTCGGCGCCATTTCCGCCTGCTGTTGTCCCGCACAGGCCCCGGACTCAGCAGCTCAACGCAACATGTCCTCAATCACCACTTGGAATACCATGACCTACCCTGGTCAGGATCAAGTTCCCTTCCTCGTCCTCTCCCACCCAGGCTTTTCAGGTCTCAAAACCCGTCACTACGGAAGGAGCACCGCCTCGATGCCGCGCACCTTTTGACACAGACCATCACATCGGCGTGCCTCCCCATGCGCACGGCGTGAATGATACAAAGAGCGGAGGAGGCTAGAGCCGATGGTCAGGCCAAAAAGAGGAACTAATTACCGCCCAAGAAAGCCAAGTCTTCCTGCAGAAGGTGCATGACCTGCTCAGTATGGATGGAAGCTTGGGCCAACCCGTGACGGCCAGGGTCGCTGGGCGGGACTACGGATGACAACATCTGGTCTATGCTTGTTGCAGCTTTGTATACCCCATCACAATTAAAAAGCGTGACATGCTTTGGATTTTTTGAACAAGACACGTGTGGCATTATTGAGAAGCGTGGTTGACGCAAAATTGACCGCCGAGAGAGAGCTTACTATAGGAAGCACCGAATGGAGCAGGAGCCGTAGCCACTCTTCAGGCTCCGCAAACTCCCTGGCATTTAAAACATAGTTATTAGCCTTCATCCTTAGAACAACACCTTGTAAGACCGTGCATCAGGCTGGCAACCTACACCTGGGCTGCGATGGTGAGTGAGGATCATACTTTAGCAGGGAGGTAGAATATAGAAGGGAAAGGGCAAAAGCGTGTCCGGATCAAATTGCCACCTCACGTCCCGCACACATCTGCTCCTGGCAATTCTGTCCATGTTTCTCAGGTATCCAGTAACGTGTCACCGGGGCTTCCGTCTACTTGCGACAATCCTGAAATGGCATTAATAACCGGCCCATCCCCCTAACCCCCGAGCTTCGGCGAGGACCCGTCATACCAAATGCCACGCCCATGGCCCCATTGTGCAGCCCCGTCTTCATTCACGCTGAAAAAGGTCGTCCCAGGGATTTGACTAACCCCAAACCCTTCCTTCCTTTCTGTTTTGGGCGTAACGGGCTTCATGTCTGGGAGTTGTTGTTTACAATCGTTATGTGTTGATTCGAAAGGGTTACATGCGGCCCCCTCATGTGGAACATGGTCCTATGAGCAGGAACTCGCCTTTACCCGACGACATGCTCTTGATTTTGAAACTCTCTCACAGAAAGATAAACGTCTATACTTCCATCCTGGTTATCGTTGGCCTTGGGCCTCTGAAGTAGCCATCCGGGCGGCCCACGCGTGCAAAACAGCGTCAGAACGAGGCGGGAACCTGGCACGTAGATCGTACGCTGTGTACGTAAATCGCGACGACCATGCTGCACTCGGTAGAAGCCTCGCGCTTGTCGGTTATCGAGGTGCTTGAAAAGCACAAAGTGGATGCTGTGACGGGCTTGAGTTCGGAGGAAGTGAGAGCCCGCATGCGCATTCACGGCCCCAACGAGATGGAGGAGGGAGAGCGGGAGACTCTCTGTCAGAAGTACATGGACCAGCTGAAGGAGCCCCTCATCGTGATGCTACTATGCTCGGCCTTGATCAGTGCTCTCATGCGGCAATTTGACGACGCCTTGTCCATCGCGGCGGCTGTCCTTATCGTCTCAACTGTCGCATTCATTCAAGAGTACCGATCCGAGAAGTCTTTGGAGGCACTCAACAAATTGGTTCCCCCAAAATGCCACGCCCTGCGAGACGGGCGCCTGTTGCACATCATGGCTCGAGAGCTGGTACCGGGCGACGTGGTGCACATTGGGGTGGGCGACCGAGTGCCCGCGGATTGCCGTGTCTTGTCCTGCACCGACCTGCTCGTAGACGAGTCCAGCCTGACGGGGGAGGCCCTGCCCGCCGAGAAGACGGCGACCTTGCTTCTCTTCAACGAGTTGAGTGGCGCCCCGTCCAGGAGAAGGCTGAGCACGGGTGGCAGTGGCCTGTCAATCACAGCTCCTTGTGTTGCCTCGGCGGCCCCGGCCACGGCGGCGGCGGCGGCAGCAGCAGCAGCCGCTGCCGAGGGAGGAAGCTCTTCAATGTTCAGCTTGAGTGCGAGCAAAAGCGGGCTAGAGCCAGGCCATGCCTCGTACGGTCATGGCCAGACGGCGCCGGAGGAACAAGAGATCCCCATCGCGGAACGCACCAACATGGTATTCCAAGGCACGTTGGTGTGCAACGGGCATGGGAAGGCGGTGGTGGTAGGGACAGGGATGAAGACCGAGTTTGGGAAAACCTTTGAGGAGATGCGGGACATGGAGCACCGACGCACGCCTCTGCAAGCGAAAATGGACGCGTTGGCCAAGCAGATCTCCGTGGTGTCCTTCGGAGTCATCACCGTCATCGGGCTCCTCGGACTGGCGCAGGGGAAAGGGCTTCTGTCGATGTTCCAGATCGGGGTCTCCCTGGCCGTGGCCGCCATCCCGGAGGGGCTACCCATATGTGTGACCGTCACTCTGGCACTGGGGGTCATGCGCATGGCCAAGCGGAACGCCATCATCAAGAAGCTGCCCTCGGTGGAGGCGTTGGGCTGCGCGACGGTGGTGTGCGTGGACAAGACAGGGACATTGACCCAGAACCAGATGACCGTCCAGGAGGTATTCTGCCTGGGGGTAGGCCCGGGGGTCCACGGAGGGGGGGAAGTCCGCTTCAGCGGGGTCGGGTACGACGTGGTGGGCTGCAGGGTCACCTTGAATGGAAGCACGGTCCCCGCCAACTCCCTCCCGCCCGTAGTCCAGCTTCTCCAAGCGGCCTGTCTCTGTAACAACGCGCACTTGGACGGGCCAGGGGCAGAGGGTGCGAGCCCTGGCGGGGCCGTGGAGGATGGGAGCTACAAGCAGAGCAGCTCCAGCCTCCAAGAGCTTGAGCCGCCCCACGGCCCGAAAGAAGACAGGGAGGGAACCGGCCCGCGCACCCCTCCGAACAAGCGAGTCGGCTCCAAGGTGGCGATCAGGGGCCAGCCCACCGAGGCGGCGCTCCTGGTGGCTGCCGCCAAGTTTGGCGTGGAGGACCCGAGGCCCTGCCACGAGCGTGTCTATGAGTCCGCCTTCAGCTCCGAGAAGAAGTTCATGGAGGTGGTCTGCCGGCACTCGGGCGACGGGGGCCGTCGGAGGGGCAGGGGGGACATCGCCTACGTGAAAGGCGTGGTCGAAGCCGTGCTCCCCTTGTGTAAAACCTACGCGGGGGGACACGAAGAGTTGCCGCTGAGGGAGAAAGAGCGGGTGCAAGTCTCGGAGAAGGCCTTGAGCATGGCGAGACAGGGCCTGCGGGTCTTGGCGGTGGCCTGGGGTCCCCAGAAGGACGCGCTCACGCTGGGGGGCTTGGTCGGGATGCTGGATCCCCCCCGCCCAGGTGTCCGAGACTCGATCTCCGTGATGCGGCAGAGCAAAATCCGAGTGGCCATGATCACGGGCGACGCGAAGGAGACGGCGGAGAGCATTGCTGCCGAGCTCGGCTTTTACGACCCGGGCGTCGACCAGACCCTGTCCGGTTCCGAGATGGAACGTATGAGCGCGGCCCAGCTCGAGTCGATCATCAAACGCGTGGCGGTCTTCTACCGGACCAGTCCCCGGCACAAACTGGCGATCGTTCGGGCCCTGCAAGCCGTGGGGGAGGTGGTGGCGATGACGGGCGATGGGGTCAACGACGCCGCCGCTCTGAAGCAGTCGGACATCGGCGTGGCCATGGGCCAGAGCGGGACAGACGTGGCCAAGGAGGCGGCCGACATGATCATGGTGGACGATAACTTTAGCACCATCACCTACGCGGTGGAGGAGGGCAAGTCCATCTTCTACAACATCAAGAATTTCCTCACTTTCCAGCTCTCCACCTCGGTGGCCGCCTTGACGATCGTGGCGGTGGCGACTCTGATGGGTCTCGACTGTCCTTTGAACGCCATGCAAATCCTTTGGATCAACATCATCATGGACGGCCCCCCCGCCCAATCCCTGGGCGTGGAGCCCGTCGACCCCGTGGTCATGCGCCGCCCCCCTCGGCGGGCCTCGGACCCGATCTTGAACCGGGCCCTCGGCGTTCGCGTCTTGAGCAATGCCGCGCTCATCACGGCGGGGACCCTGTACGTGTATTGGAAGGAGATGGGCCACGACGGCATTGTGAGCAGGCGGGACACCACTCTGACCTTCACCACCTTCGTCTTCTTCGACATGTTCAACGCCCTTTCCTGCCGCCACGCGGAGAAACCCGTGCCCAGCCTCTCCCCTTTCTCCAACAAGCCGTTCCTGATCGCGATCGGGGGGTCCCTGGTCGGGCAGTTCCTGGTCATCTACTTCCGGCCCCTCCAAGAGATCTTCCAGACGGAAGCCCTCTCCTTCTCCGACCTACTGTACATCTTCCTCCTCGCTTCCTCCCTCCTTGTCCTCGACACCATCCGCAAAGTCATGTTCCG
>NW_005803735.1:39642-41257 GCF_000240725.1 Microchloropsis gaditana
GGAAGCTTCAAAAGCAGGTCTTGGGCGGTCAAATGCCGTCCCGCCTCGCTATCTTCCTCTCCCGTGCCGCCACCAGCAGTCTGCGGAGAAAGAGAAGAAGTGTGTCGGGCATGGTAGTAGCTCGTCAGAGATGAAGGTGGGCAGAAGGGCGGCCGTGGGATGCGAAGAGAGCATCCTCTCAGCGCGACCACAAAAATCCCTCCACGTTAAAATGTTTTCGGAGAGGTGGGACCGCAGGTTGCTTGCTTACCAGGGCCTTCTGCACGTCCACAGGGGCGTTTCCCGCCTTCAGCGCCTGGGCATTTTAGGCAAGTCAGGGGTTTCAAAGGGATGCATGAGTATGCCGGGCGCCTTTCGCCGCCTTCATTTTGGGGGGAGGAGGGCGGGCGGTTTTTCTCAAGCTCCCGCGCCTCCCACCAGGCACCACCATGCTCACCTTGAAGAGAAGCACCGTTTGGTGGGAGTTCCGCGACCACAAGATCCTCAGGGCCGGGAAGTGCAAGGTGAGGAGGACGAGCTTGGAGACGATGTTGGTCACCTGGATGTCGTCCGTGATGTCCCCCGGGGCCTGCAGCGAGAAGGCCTTGTCGTCCTGGAACTCGATCAGCAAGGTGGCCGCCTTGTAGAAGCGCAGCATGCTCTCCACCTGCGTGTACAACCGCCCACTCCCAAAGGAGCCGAACAGGTCGGCCACGGACTTGCGCTCGATCACCACCTCGGGGGTCAGCACGAAATCGCCCACGGCCAACGTGAGGGGGACGACGTCGAGCCCCCCGGCGTGCAAGAGGTTGGGCAGGCTGGAGCGGAACTCCCGCACATCCACCACAACGCGGGCGCAGGCCGGGCGGACGGGCTGGCCCCGGGTCAAGGCCCGAGTGTCTGCCACCAGCTTGTCGATGTAGGAACCAGGGTTGGGCAAGGACTCGGCGTACAGGGAGGCGGGCATGACCATGTGCTTCTTCTCCACAAGCAAGCGCTCGAAGGATTCCTTCTCCCGGGTCAGGGCGGACAGGTACCGTTGCTCTTCCACCGACTCCTCGTAAACCATGAAGTACACGCGCAAGGTCTCCGTGGGCGGTCGCCGCGCTTGGTGGACCTCCACCTCCCGCACGAACTGGGCGTCCGGGTCGTAGAGGACGATCGCGTCCGGGTACACTTCCTCAATCAGCTTCATGTTGGTGTAGGCCTGGGAGTAGGTGATCATGATAACGTGCTGCCATCGATCACCCTCCTCGAAGGCTCCTTCCCCCGCCGTCGCCATCCCGCTTCCCCCACCTCCCATCCGATCGAATAGCTCGCGGGCCCGTTCGTACTTGGATCTCTCCCCTTTCCCACCCCAAGGTCTCGACCGACGCCGCCCCCTTCCCGTGCCGGCAGGCAGAGGCCGCTCTGTGCGCGTGTGTTCCTCCAATCTCATCGCCAAGGCCGTCGAGCCCCCTTCCCCGCGCCCTCCGTCACCGCCCCCCTTGGCTCGCGTCGCCCTGGCACTCCCTTCAGCCCCGCCCCCCGTGCCCGAGGCTTTCATTTTTTTCCGGGCGCCTTTGTCTCCAACACGAAGAGCTTTTTCGAAACGCTCCTCTTCCTCTTCCTCTTCCTCTTCCTCCTCCTCCTCCTC
>NW_005803735.1:41420-42296 GCF_000240725.1 Microchloropsis gaditana
CTTTCCCTCAGGAGCCTCCGCGTCGCCTTCCTGCCGCGACCGGCACCGCCCCCCTTTCAACACCCCTTCCCTCACCACCGCTTCCTCCAACCTCTCTGCTTCCTCCTCCTGCAGCATCCGCTGCAACTCCCCCACCAGCAGCTCCCTCTCTACCTGCGCCACGGCGGCCTTCCCACTCTCCGCGCCCGCTCGGCCCTCTCCCCCTGGCCTCGCGGGCGCCTCGGCCACCGCCAAGCCCGAAGAGGACGACAGGGGGGAGGGCCTGGACAAAGAGGTGACGGGGGTAATGGAGGGGGAGAGAGGGGCCCCGATGGAGGGGGCGGACGAGGAAGAAGTGTCCGGGAAACGCTGCTGGAGGAGATGCTTGAAGCGGCATTCCAGGAGCCGCCGACCTCCATGCCGCAAGTACGTCCACAGATTGGAGCAGGTCCGCTCGTCTCGCACCAGGACCAAGACCTTCAGGCCCGGGGAGGGAGCTTCCGGAGCGCTGATGCCGTGGGAGGGATCGAGGCAACGATTCGAGAGGGGGGAGGTGCGGTGTCCGGAGGGGGGAAGGGCCTCATCGGGCAAAGGCGGCTTCGACTTGTCCTCGATCTCCTCCTTGTCGGGAATCTTGCCACCGGCACTGGGACTGGGAGACAGGGCGCGCGTGGAAGGATGGGCGTGCTTGCCCTGCCCCTCCTGTTTCCGCCTCGCCTCCTTGCTCGCGTGCTCCCGTTCTATCTCCTCCAACACCTGCCGCAACAAATTCCACTTCGGGTTCTCCTCCAGCACCATCTCCAAAGTCAACCTCTTCTCCTTCTCCGCCCGGGCCCCCTTCGCCTTCCCCCGCCCCACCCTCTCCGTGGGAGACATAGGGACTGCTGCGGGCAATGT
>NW_005803734.1:0-31307 GCF_000240725.1 Microchloropsis gaditana
ACGACTCTGACGCGGCGACCTTAAAGTCTCGCACCCTCGATGCTTCCAGAGAAAAGGACGACCAAAAGGAGCCAAACGTCTTTTTCCGTCGAAGCTCGTCCGAAATTCAGCTTGGATTGCAAAACGGCAGGGTCGCTCCGTCACTGCCCTAGGCCATGCGGCTCCCACACTTTACGCGCTGGACCTAAAGTATGCGATGGGCTTTTTTTCCCTGTGTTGAATATTGATCAGATGGCGTCAATGCATGCCTTTGCGGTGCAAAAGAGTGCTGTTGAAAGTCACAGCTTTCAAAGGGAGGATTTAAGCCTACAAGCAAAAGCAGCAGACCCGGCCGACGTTCGTATCCCAAGTGTGCGAATCAACCAAAATGCAAAAAAAATCCGGACAGTTACCCTGCCGCCATGGCGACATGCAAATGCTAGGCTATAAGAAGCATTTGAATCACATTTCAGAATTCCAACCAACAAAACGTGTCAGCCACGCCTGATTTGCCTTCTAATTCCAGTTTCGGGCACTGCAAAGATAGGAGAGGGCATGACCCAACGAAGTAAAGGCAGCACACCGCTCAAAAGATGAAAATTAGCACATATTACGAAAGAAAAACCGTGCGCCACGTGGCCTAGGATTTGAAAAGACACGACTCGAACCTGTCGTAGTGCAGTGGCCCTTCATGCACCAAATCGGGAGGCTAAATTACTTCTGCAACCCTCAGCGGGTCCCCGTAGTGCATGGCTTTCGCGCGCTCATTACGCCCAAGCCACCTTCCCGCCCGCTACCACCACCCGAACACGTGCTCCAAAGCGCCACGGCACACATGGGGGTACAAAAAGTCGTGTATGTAAACTCATTTCAGGTGTGCAGGCCCCGCTTTTTGGTCTGTTTTTGATTCGGGGCTTGCCATTTATGGCCGCAGGGAGGAAAAGACATACTTCATCTGGAAGCAAAGTGAAGATGTCCGTTATGCTTTTTCGACGTAGGAAAACATGCGACCAAGGAAAGCGGGGCCAAATTTACACGGGTCAACTTTTTTGAAAAACAGGCAACATCCCTTTCTCTTACTTCTCTTCGATTTTCCTTCGCACGTGAACAGTGGAAAAGGATCGACTATTTTTTTTACCGAATGCAGCAGCCGGCGCTACCACACCCCGACCCCACTAGCAGCACTACGACCACGGTGGCCACAGTGGCTGGAGGGTCATATCCATGTACTGTTAAGGATGATATGGACTGCATTGTTTGGGAAGCGCATATTACCGATTTGATCCGAGACGACGGCAGGTGGAGGCAGGTCTGGGCAACATTTCTCAAATTGTGCACCATTCCAGACGACACGGCGGCTTATCCAGGGCACAGCAGCCAAAAAGAAACCAAGCAGGGCAAATTGCACCACGTAGAGCTTGCCCGCTGCTACAAAGACCCCCGCCCTTTCAAGGACGGGCTAGAGGAGTGGAAAAAACATCTGCTCTGGCCGCACAGGAAAGGACACGCATCACTTTCTTTATGGATGCCACGCGGGAGGAGCAAAGACGACTCTGACGCGAACAGGGATGGTTCACGCTGGCAACTGTGCAACGGGTGCTATATTCGAACGCCTTCTAGTCATGTAACCACGTCATCCCCCTCGCCCCGCCCCCAGCTCTTTGTTTCGCCTGTCGAAGATGAAGAAGAGCTAGTGAGGGAGCTCTTGGTCACGCTTTTAAACAGGCTGGAAGAGACACACAGACGGAAGGCACGCGCGGGAAAGGCCATGCTCGAAAGCCGCCGCGGTGTCTCCGGGGCGGGCAGTCATTCGCTCTACAACCACGCCCACGTGCGGCCAAGGGGCACCCTCTACCATCCTCCCAACGGCTACAACACCTGGCGCAAGCACCCGGAGGACAGCATTGATTCCTTCCGCCTCGTCTTTTTGCACTGTGTGCCCCCAGGTCGCAGCATGTCCCGCCACTGGCATCCGTCGTTTCGGCTCGCCCAGGTCCTGACTTGTCAGGAGGGAACCCTGCGGTTGGTTCGGGCGGCGGCAGGGGCGACGCCAACGCCCGTCTGGCAATGCACCACCGCGGAGGACGGGCATTTGTGGACGCTATCCTACCAGCTCTCTGCGCGGGCGGCAGGACGCCTCCGGCTCACGAACTGCTTCCGCCCCGTGCTCTCGCTGCGGCCCCAGCCCGCCTTCTCTGTCCGCATCCCCCAGGGCGGGGAGGGCGGGCGGAGCACGACCCCTGTGGCCGTGTCCTGGCTCTTTGGGCATCGCAAGCATCCATTGCCGGGCACCGAGCATCTCCCGACCTCCCCGCAGGAGGGAAACCTGGACCGCCTGTCTCCCCTCACTGCGGCGAGCTACGACAAGGAGAGCGGCCGGAACAGCAAAAGTCTCTCTTTCACACGCCAGAGCCGCGGAAGCGAAGGAGGGTGGGCGGTAAACGGGGAGGAAACGAAAAGGGGGGAATGGGACCTGGCCCCGGGGCCCGGGGAAGGGGAGGAGGAGGATGAGGTGGCATCGGAGATAGGGCTGTCCACCACGACCTCCTTGGCATGGGTGCGAAGCGGGGAGCTGACTCCCGAGGAGGACGAGGAGGACGAGGAGGACGACGTGGGCGTGGGGAAAGGGTCGGCCTTCTGTGAGGTGGGCCTGAACGAAGGGGGGGTGTAAAGGAAAGAAAGCCGCGCGGGGAATGGGCGGTGTAAAGTCTGTGCGAGACACATTGACACACTGCATGCATAGCTTTTTACCATTTATTTTGATTATTTGAGACGCGACGACGGGGAGATCCGTCGCCTGTCCGTCGACCCGAAGAGTGAGGCTCGGGCTCACGTTTCCTCCCGGCACCGCCACGCAGAGACCTCGGGAAGTGACGGTCTATCCTACTTGCGTGCTTGGCCACCCCGAGACCCCACAAAGCATATGACCACTGTCCCGTCACTCTACCACACCCCCCCCTTTTCCCCTACACTAACGGCGTCAAATTCCGCAACAACCCCCCCGGCATCCCCCCCGCCTTGCTGCCACCGTACAACGTCGCCATGTCCCTGCCGAGCGCATCCTCAGCCGGGGGCACTTCCACCGCGGCCGGATCCGGGACCGGCTCCAGATTCAGACGTTTTCCGCTCTCCTCCCCGTAGGTCTTCACTGCCAGCAGGCAATCCCTCAGAAAGCGTGGTTCGTCCTGGATGTGCCATACCTCCAACCAGCTCCCTTTCCCCGCGGGAGGCTTTATGTCGTACAGCACCAGGGTTAAATACAGGGCCAGGGCGGCCGAATAGGTGGCGTCCACCTCGATGAGGGCAGGGAGGAAGAAACTGTCGTTCAAGAACTTGCACGCCTGGGCGAACACGGTCCGATGGTCCAAGGCCGAGACAGCGGACGAGCTCGAGGCGGAGGGGAAGGGGAGTGACGCCAGGGCCTTCCCGGGGCCCCCCGACAGTCCCGTTTTTTTCCCTTCCTCCGCCATCACGTCGCGCACCGTCTTCATCAAATCCTGCAAGGCTTTGAAAGGGTGGACGACCGTGAGATCGAAAGCCATGGTGTACAGAAGACAGCGCTCGTACGTGATGACCCGTGACTTCCACGTCGGCACTTCTTCGCGGGCCACGGCGTTCCTGTTGTAATCCTGGGCGTCCACCTCTGGAGGAAGCACTCCCAGTCGTTTCAAATACGCCACGACGATGAGGGATAGCTTCACGTTGTTCCGCTCTTCCACCTTGGCGGCCAGGTAAATGCAAGCAGCTGCCACCAGCAATCGATCGTGGGACCGGAAAGACTGATGCTTGAAAAAGCGATGGAAGAAGACGAGGGCGGTATGGGTGGCCACTTTGCCCAAATGCAATGCCTTCCCCATCTCTACGATAAAAGCGCAAGAGCTGACGCAGAAGGCCAGATGTGTGTCTGGTGGGAGGGGTGGTGGTTGCTCGTTGCGTGGAGGACGGCTCGGACTCCGCTTAGCATGTGCGCCTCCGCGAGAAGGCAACGGGGAGGACGAGACACGCGAGACATGTGTTGCCGGACGCCCCCTGCCATCTCCCTCGGACCCATTGCTCCGTCGGCGTGGTGATAAACAACTACGCACGCTACCGTTGTCCCTCGGATGCGTGTCAATACGCTCCCTGCTTCTCTCCCGGGCCCGTTTCCTCCCACTGCCGCCATCACGATCATGCCTGTCCCGGTCCCTCTCCCGATGACGATGGCCACGTTCATGCTCCCTATGGCTATCGCGCGCAAAAGAACCGCTGTAGCCTGAAGACGGCATATTTGTTCTGGTGGATGGTGCGTGGAAAGGGGGGATGCGGCAAATGGGTAATCAAATTGGACTTCGATAGTATTTCTTATCCTCGCACCAGAAGAGCAAAAAGAAGTCTGGTGCGGGCTCCAGGTCGGCCCACATACAACAATTTTATTCCTGACACTGCCAAAAAAGCTTGACAATGTCAACCGGAATGAAGAACCCTTCACGGAAAGTGTTGGGTCGCGCGGTAGCACTTGTATGTTGGTCTTTTCACCTTTGTTTTCCGTCCTCACCACCGTGTCGCCCGACATCATTTCATGGTAAACGTCCCACCCGCGAACCGCCTGCCTCACCTCCCCTCCCCTGTCGACTTTCTGAATTTTTTCGTGCTCTGTCTTATGTACCAGCGACCTTCTCATTCTCCTCTTCTACATATGACAATGGTGCCCACAAAGTATGCCCTCGCCGCGCTGGTGTGCGGAGGGCTCGGAAGATTTGCGGCTTCCCGGTATCGAGGAAGACCGGGACCTATGGGAGGCATACCGAAGACGATTTGAGGAGGATGGCTATCTGGTCCTTGAGGGCTATTGGTCCAAAGGCACATGCACAGCTTTGCGTGAGCGCATGGATCATCTGGTGGCGGGCTTTGATCTCGCGGCCCACGATTCTGTCTTTTCCACGAACGAACAAAACCGGACGTCGGACACCTATTTTCTGGAGAGCGGGGACAAGATACATTATTTTTGGGAAGAAGGAGCCATCGACAAGGCCACTGGCGCATTTCGTCAGCCTCGAGCTACCAGCATTAATAAAGTGGGGCACGCGCTGCACGATTTGGACCCGCTTTTCCAAAAGGTTACATATACACCCCAAATAGGTCAATTGGCGCGGGCGGTAGGCGGGCTGCACGTGCCCCTGGTCGCCCAAAGCATGTACATATTCAAGCAACCCCGTATAGGCGGGAAAGTTGGCGCGCACCAAGATGGAACGTTCTTGTACACGGAGCCTCAATCCGTGGTCGGGTTCTGGTGGGCTTTGGAGGATTGCACGCAGGAGAATGGGTGCCTATGGGCCGTCCCCGGCTCACATCGGCAGGGCGTTTCTCGGCGTTTCCGCAGGCGCAATGACAACAAAGGGACAGAATTCGACCCTCCGGAAGCAGTGGAATGGGATTTGAGTGGGGGAATCCCGTTGGAAGTGAAGGCGGGGGCGTTGGTGCTCCTGCACCACGCTCTGGTCCACTACAGCCTGGAGAACGCCTCGGCAGCCTCAAGGCACGCCTACAGCATTCATGTGGTAGAGGGGGATGGCAGCTCTTTGTACCCCCAGGATAATTGGCTGCAGCGTGGCTCCACGATGCCGTTCCAGCCATTGCCGTGAAGGAAANAGGGGGGGGGACAAAATTTATAACATTGTTAAAGGTGCCTGCGGAAAGAGGCACGTTTGGGAAAAAAAATGGCAAGTCGGCGAGTTCATCCATGTATCTTTGCTTTGATATTTTCGAACTCGTAAAGAGGGTAGCGCTAGCATCCTCTATATTCCATCGGGCGACTCCTCCCCCCGATCTCCTCCGAGAAGTCCTCCAGACCTAACGTGCGCATGCACACTGCGACCATAGGACCTGATGTCCCACAGAGAAGGAATACGGCTCAGACACGTTCAATGTATCGCGTCGATCCCCCTCTGGGCTGTATTGTTATGCATATAATGGCGACGAAGAGCCCTCTTCCTTGTCCTATCACGCAGTTCCTTGCTACCTCGCATTCGACCTCGCGCCTACACAATCCTACCCTCTCGCTCCCGCATGTACACATAAATTTATTCAAAGGTACCATCGTATCATCTTACCCAAATAAAAGACAATCTTTTCCCACAGGGTTCGTCTCGACAATCTTCCTCCTTGCATGCGAAAGCGCTTCCTTTTCCATTGAGTCCTCCTTCTTCGGACCACTGTACTGGCCTCGCTCCCGGCCTGCACACCGCGCGCAACCCACCTACCTATTTCTCTCCCTCTCTCCTTTCCTTTCTTCCTCCCTCCCTCCTTCTCCGCTCGAAATGTCGATCTTGCCGGTGGCGCCCCCAGCAACACCCGTCCACTCCCCACCCACCCGTCCCGTACAGACCGCTGACCTGTGCACTTGCGTTCCCTACATGTGCTTGCCCAGCCCATCGAGCCCTCCTTCCTACCTCAAAAAGGTACCGGTACTGCCCACAAGGCCCCCCCGCTCCCTTCCCCTCCTTCCCCTCCTTCCTTGGCCCCGTGCCCCGGCGTCCTCACGTGTTCTTGCTCAAGCCCTCCGAGACCGAAAGCCGCGAGTTCACTTTCTGGCTGGGATCAGCCGTGGGGGACGAGCTCCTGTGGATGGTGCCCGAGCAGCTCATGCAGAGCGAGGCTTGGCCGTTCACGGTGCTCCCCACCTCCTTGCCCGTCGCGTTCCCGTCTTCGCCGTCGTCGAAGAAGGAGACCACCCCGTTGAAAGCGTAGTAAGCACCCACCACAGAAAGCGCCTTCTGCTCGATAAAAGGGCGGATGTCGGGGTGCTCCGACAGCGTGCGCGCCACGGAGTGCACGTTGCAGACGATCGCACACAGCAAGCGTTCGTCGTCCACGTCCTCCAGGCCGGGCTCCAACAAGGCACATTCGATGCCCGATTGGATCTTCTTCACCAGCGTCTTGATGTCCCTTGGGGCCTCCACCAGGGCCTCGGGGGGCTGGAGGGCAGCGGTGACCGCGCCGCATTTTTCATGGCCCAGGACAACCACCAAGGGGGAATGCAGGTGTTGCACCGCGTACAGGAGACTGGCGCGGGCCAATGCGTCGATCGTGTTTCCCGCCAGGCGGATGACGAAGCTAAGAGGGAGGGTAGTGGATAAGTGAGGGTGAGAATGCCCCCGAATGCTTGCGTAGTCCGCGTAGCCGGGAAAGAACTCGGGTATGATAACATCCACTCGAACGCTACTACTGCACTCTTTCCTCCCTTTCCCTTTCATCTCAGCTGCGGCCATCCCCTCGAATATGACTTACAGTTCTCCAAAAGCGCAGTTGAATATCATCTCGGGAGGGACCCGGGAATCGGAGCACGCGATGATGATGGCGTGTGGTTTTTGTGCAAAGTGGAGGCCAATGTGCCTGTCTGAACACTGCTTGGCCGGGACCTCGTCGCGCAAGAAGGCGGCGTTCCCCGCCTTCAGAAGCTCCAGGGCCTCGGCAGCCTGTCCAGGTTTTTTATTTCCAGTTGAATGCGGGTTAAAGGACAGACAAAACGGCGTACGCGGTCACGATTTACTTTTCATCCCCTCCCTGTTCCATCTATACTGTCCGTACCGTGTTGCCCTTGCGCTCTAACGGACTATCTTCAAGTGTCGTCTGAGCCTTCACAATGTCTGGCGACTGCATGTAAGCGTCGTCATTCTTACAAATCCGCTCCACGGCCCTGTCAACCGGAAAATCACATACGTTGAAGGCAAGAGAGATTCGATCAGTCATCATTTCACTCCCACGCTCCTATCCCACCAAATTGTGGCCCGTACTTTTTAATTAGCTGGAAACGGTTGAGCTGTTCGTGAATTTTGTGCTCCTGATCGTCCAAGTGGTGCCGGATCCGCTCCAGAACCTCATGATTTTGCTGGGAGATCGAGGGCTTGACGGAGGTTCCGACGCTGCCTGTCATTACTGATTATTTGGACACCTCGGCTGAAAAACACCTAGAGTGAAGAAAACATGGAGTCAAAATAATTCTTCTCGCGTTCAATGGGAGCATTTCATGTCTGAAAGTGTCAGGCGACACAAATCAGGGCTCGGGTATCACACGCATGGATATGACATGATGATATCATGACTTTCATCATCAACAGCAACACGCGACCCCACCGGCCTTCCCCAAGACATTTCCAGCCCCGCGCGAAGGCACAGGACTTTGAATGCCCCCAGTGTGGAAGATGTGGCCCTTTTTACATGAATGTTTATGCCCGAAAAGGGCATGCTTCATTGTGCCGCGTCCTGCAGGTGGGGTGCGCATGTTCCAAGAGCAAGCACTGAGAGATATCAAGGAAGGGGCAGCAGATGCGAGGGCAAATAAATAGGGCGCAAGCTCGTCGAGCACCCGGGGGAAAATTGAGGAATGTGAAGAACGTGGCGTCGACAATCATGTTGCAGGGTGTGGTCATCTTCGCGTTTCTGTTTTTGGCTGACTTTATTTATATTGGACATGTAGACGGACTTCACTTTATTGCTTCTTCGCTGCTTCCAGCCCTCGATCTTCCGTCTCGATTTCGATATCGGTCTTTTGACTTAATCCTCCTTTTTCCCTCCGTCAAACTTTCTGATTTCTGAGTAATATTTTCACGACTCACGCAAGAGCCTTTAACTTTAATCTCGTAGACCATGCAACCACGCAGCCAGCAGCCCAGATGAAAGGCTGCCACATGACTAACGGCCTCAAGGCGTCGCCTCTTATGGTGCTTTTTACGATGGGATTTTCGACTTCGCCCAAGTGTTGATTGCGCCTTCCGTCCACTTTTGACCTTTGGGAGGAGAAGGCAATGAAAGTGTCTTGTTCGCAATGCCGTAGCGTGCACGGAGCCTAGAGGTGGAAGCTTGATCAGATGGGGTGGTAGATTGCGGGTCTGCTGCTACCTCTCGACCTTTCAATTTATTCATTAAAGCACCAATGTACGTCTCATCGATATCAGCAATGGCTCTGAGCATGCCTGGAAATACGCCCTCCTTACTACTTCGTGAAGCTCTGCTTCTCACAGCTTGCGTAGCAGGCGACACGCTCTTCCCCAGCCTCCTCGCCTATCTCTACGGTTCTCCGTCAGGAACCGATTCGCCATCTCCTCCTCTCATTCTTCGACTCTTACTGGACAATTTCACCCATGCCACGCTAGCCTCCATGGTCTGGTGGACTGTGCTCGCGCCGCCTGCCCCATGGCCGCCCGCCTTCTCTCGACCCCGCCCCCTCCCCCTCCCGCTTTACCACGAGCATCGCCACCTCTTGCCTCGTCCCGGCCACCCCGCTCACAAACCATGCTTGGAAGTACTGCTGGCCTTCATTCTCGGAAGTGCACTCGACCTCGACCATTTTATTGCTGCGCGCTCCTTCTGGGGCCTACAGGGGGTCCTGCACCTCTCCCACCGCCCCCCCGGGCACTGCCTGACTTCCGTCCTGACTCTCACTGCATGTGTATGGACGCTGGCCCATTACATCCAAGGACCTCAGCAAGGAGGAACAGAACCTTCCGTCCATGCACGTGGCACCTGCGGATGCTGCAATCAAGGGTTGTTACTGCACAATGGACAACGGCTTTCCCTGCTATTCATGAGCGCCGCCCTCTCCCACCAACTCCGGGACGCTCTCAGGCATGGCCTCTGGTTTTGCCATTTGGGATTCTCCACGGCTCCGCTTTCCTTTCATGTGTACATTCTTCTGACGATGACTTTGCCCCTGGTGATACGCAGGCTTTTGGCAAAAAGGGGGGGAGAGGCGGAGAGAGGGGAGGGCCCGCGTGTGGAAGAGCGCCTCGAAAACGGCGAGGACAGGGAAGAGAGGGAAGAAGAGAGGCTAGCCATGAGGCACGCAGAGTTCGAACTAACGCGGCAGCGGCAATTTGTTGTGTAACTGAAACGCGGGACGTGTCCGTGATGAAAGTGCAGAAGCAAGGGGAACTTGGCAACTCCAACTGGTTTCTGTTTGTTCGTCCGCTCTTGTCGTATCTTACTCACCTGTAGGCTCTCGCAAAATGCTTTCCTGATCTATTTCCTAATAAGCCCGGTAGCGAGACAGATTTTAACATTTCATCATTTTATTGTATCGCTGCATATAGAGAATGTAGAGGACTGGGGGCGACTCACATCCCATGTGCTTGTCCCTGTCATCTTTACCTACACACAAGGCAAAAAAAAAGTCCTTTTTCTGTCGTCCCTCTTTAAATAGTGGAAGACGCACGCTCGCTTTCTCCCCTAGTCACCCCCACCCTTTATTTCTGACGCTACGTGGCCCTCTGTACAGCGCGATACCTTCATAAACCTCCAAAACCCCTCGATTAAAAACGAAGATTTCATTTCTGATACGATTTTAGAACCTTTTTTAGAAGAAGGGGTCATGCAATCATCCGCTCCAGGTTTTATATCAGGGACAGACCCACGTCGAGTGGAACTTCCTTTAACCTACAGGGCTCTTAATGCGGGGAGCGTGGCGATCCGCCGGAAGGAAAGAGGAAGAATCTTTCGTGCTGCTGTCGTCGCTGCCACTGCCAATGGCCAATGGAGCGTGCGGTTGTTGCACGTTACCGGTCTTCTTCAGCAGGTTAAAGAGAGCGCTTTCCCCGCGTCGTTTGAAGCCTAGAAGGAGGGGGTAGATGCGGCGGAAGAAAGGCCGGAGCAGCTTGTTGGAGTGAGGGACCAACAAGGGTTTTGCCCGGTCCAGGATATTGTAGGACGGGAGGAGAGCCGCCGCCATCCCCTCCAAGCACAGCAGGTTGATCAGGAGTGTCGCGTAGTTCACATCCACCCGTACGTGGAATTTACGAACAAGGGCCAGGACTTCCCGGAGGACGACGCCGATGCTCACGTCCGTGTTGTAGCCGCGGCAATGGAGGGCAAACACCTCCCGCATCTCCTGCTCGAAAGCCGTGGCGTCTTCCCCCACGCAGGTTTGTGTCAAAGAGAAACCCAGCACATGCCGGGCCGCCCGAGCCCCGTCCCCCCTTCCCATGGACTCTAGGAGCCCGATAAAATTCGCCCGCTCCACGTCGGACAATTTCGCCACCATCCCCGCGTCCACCAAGGTCAGGACAGGGCGGCCGTTCCGGTTCACGTGTATGAGGATGTTCCCCGGATGCAGATCGGCATGCATGAGGTTGTCGACCAGAAGCATTTTCAAGTACAGGTCTTCCCCCGTGCTCACGATGAAGTGGGCGAGCTCCACGCTCAAGGGGGCGCGGCGTCGGTTCTTGGCATTCTTCAATTCCGCCAAGGACGCTGCGGCATCGCCTTGTCCCTCCACTGGCCTCCCGGCCACGGCCTCTTCAGCGGCAGCCTCTGCCTGGACGTCCGCCGCTTTCTCCGCCTCCATTCGCTTCCTCGCCGCGTCCATTTTCCAGGCATCCACCAGGGGCTTGATGGGCAAGAGCAAGGTGTCCTGGATAAAGAGACGGAGGTGCGTGTAGGCGCCGAAGACCTGTCCGCACATTTGACAGCCTTGGGCCTCCAGCTCCCGCCACCGGCTGTAGCGGGCAATGAAGTCCGAGATGATCACCCCTTCCTCCCAGCTTTCCACCAAGACCCCTTCCGACAGCACCAAAGGCTCCGGAAAACGTAAGGAAGAGCGCCACTTCCGGAAATTGTGGTTCAGAAGCAGGAGATGCCGCCCCTCCACGTCGAGCTTGGTCTGACTGGCCAGCGTGTGGGAAAATTGCTCCATGCTGTGCCCCAGATTCAAGAATTTCAAGGCAGGAATCATATCTGCAAGGCTTGCCACCTTCTTCATAACCCGGAAGTCGATGTCGATCTGTGCCGCTACCCCCGGATGGCGCACTTTCACAGCCACCCGGCGTCCTTTCATCACCGCCGCGTGCACTTGGGCGATGCTTCCCGAGGCTATGGGATCCGGGTCGAAAGCTTCGAAGACCTCCTCCAAAGGGCGCGCGAAGGCTTCCTCGATCGCTTGCTTCGTGAAGGCAAAGGAATGGGTCGGGGCGAAAGAGTGCAGCATGGCGAGTGTGCTGCAAAATTCCTCGGGAAAGATGTCAGGCCGGGCCGAGGCCCACTGGCCCCACTTGATAAAAGCAGCCCCTGCCTGGGATATGGCACAAGTAATCATTCTGTACCAATATGGGCTGCGGAAGCGTTCGGAAACGAGGGCGAGGAGGGCAGTCAGGATGGCGGCACTGAAGAGGTAGAGGAGATAGAGACCCCGTCGCACGAGGGCGAAGCGGGAAGGGCTGTCTCCGCTTCCATCCATGGACGCCTCATGATCCTTTTCTTTGTCGAAACCAGTAGCTTGCAACTGACCGCGCTTCAAAAGCTTTTTCATCTCCGTGTCTTGGACGTGCACCGGCGCGCCGGTCGGGCTCGCTGCCCCTCCCGCACCACCGCGGGAGGGTAGGGACGACGTTGTCGATTTCATGGATGAGGGCGAATTGCATTTCCCAACCGCTGACGCTGGTCTTATTTGTGGTTCCTTCTGTTGCCGTCGAAGCGGGTGCTGCTCCGCTTCGTGCTCCTTCCAAGCTGACGGAGACGATGGCTTGGACGAGGAGGCGTGGAAGGAATGGGTTGTCTCGAGGCTGCCATCGCCACGCCGACACAACGCGCCTAGAGTAAAGAGATAGGAAAGGCGTCTACGGGCGCATCCCTTGCCGATTGATTTGCTCATCTACACGGAGGAGTTCCGTGCGTGCGTGGCTTCCTGCTTATTACACTTGTTGAGGGAAATAAAATCCTGGCAGGTCACTCCTCCCTGCTGTCATAAAATGCATAAGATGCGTGAGTTGTTATAATTTCAGGTCGAGAGCTCCAATTACAGAAGATGCACCAGATGCTGGGACGTGTCCAACCCCTTTCAATAAGACGGCGAGAGTCCGCTCGTCGGTCGTCGCATACCCCAGACAGGTTTTTCAGTATGACGAGGGCGGGAGCGAGGGGCACGGGGACAAGGTGTGGACAGAGGGAGGTCAAGAGAAAAAAATTGCGGCTGTCCATACGATACTTCACCCAAAACTTCTTCGAGCACATGAGCCGGTACTTTTGACCGTTGTCTAAGAGTGACTCGCCACGACTCCTGAACCAGACGTAAGTTGCCCTTGAGCTCTTCTGGAGCCCTTCCCCGGCGATAAGGATTTCCGGGTACCCTTGGGACGACATGAAGAAAGCTGCAGGATGCTCAATCCACTAGAGGACCGGCGAACTGACAGAGGGCTTCATAGAATTTTGCATAAGATTGCTTGTTACGGTCTTAATGTTTTTGCTGAACGAAAATGTCCGAAATCTTTCGTACTCTATTCGTCCCGATGCTATCACTTCTTGATCTGCATATCTGCATCAGTCGCAGAATGAGCGTAGGTGAAGCAGTCGAGAATTAATGTAACGCCACTTCTCTTCACCTCTCTTCCCATCACGCCTCGCTTTCAGATCTTTCACCCAACCGTCGGATGCCCTCAAAAAAGGGCTGAGGACACTGTCCAAGTGCAGACGATTTCTCAATACGAGCTTTTCCCACTACAATTCATTCTTTTCTTCACGCGCCTTAGGAAAATATTTTTGCTACGGAGTAATCAAAATCCTTTTTAATATGAATGCCAGACTTTTTGTCAGGCTAGCATCGACTCTTAGAAATTTTGTGTCAATAGAGGGAGGAGGCTGCCAGGAGCGTTCAGAGCATATGGGAAAAACATCGAAAAATGTATGATATGGCTCCACAGTCACCCTAATGAATGCAATTACGATGAAACTAATTAATCATCTTAGTGGTCCCGTGTATCTCCTTGGGAATTGACTTTGCAATAAATTGATTTTGCACGGATTTCTCTCTCGGCCCTATGTCACCTTGAGGCAGATGGAACAAGCTGTCAACTCATCAATAATATAGATTTACTGTACATATAAGACTTCCTAGGATATATTACGTTCAAAAGTTATTTTTTTTTCCGATTCAAAATGTAGTAATGAACTGCATGTCACGCATCTGTATGGACTAGGACTCGAGCCCGTCGACGGGCGGGTAAGCCCTTGCCCCGGCCGTCAGCTGGCCCCCCATGAGAAGTCTAATGGGCCGAGAGGTTGGTTTGAATTCCTGCTTCTGTGGCGGGCCTTGGATGTTACGCAGGGAGAGACGGACACGCATTCAATTGAATGATTTGGTTTCTACATGATACAGGACGGTGTTGTGGACGGCGGTGGGTCGCAAGCGCCGGACTGACTTCTCAGCCTGGCTTTCTTCGTGCTGTAATATTTCCTTCGTCGACGTGATTGTGGGCTGCTTAAATGCCACGAATAAAAATTTTTTCTACGCCCCTTCTGACCATATATTTTGCCCTTCAAGCCTTTCAACGGTCTTCTTCTTTGATAATACCTCTGGAAAGACGTCAACCTGCGGCATCAGTGTCTCCCTTCTTTCCTCTTTCACAAGACAAAAGTTCTTCGTCAGGAACTATTCCAACGCACCTCCAAGCTTTTGTTCCTGGACTGCCGGCCTATTTCGCGCGCCTTTCGTTCGGCAATGACGCCCAAGCCATCGACGTCCTAGTTGACACGGGAAGTTTCGACCTGCTTATCCCGTCCGACCTTTGCACAGCCTGTTCGCACGTCTCACAACGCCTAAACGTGGCCTCTGCAGGCGTGGATTTTGTCCATTGCGGCGACGCTATGCGCTGCCATGGGCAATGCATGCCTGATGTGCTGAATTCATTTGGTAGCACAAGCCAGACTATCCCCCCACAGCTCTATTGCGGGCCGCACGGAGGGATCTGTGAGGCAGGAAGCAACCTCTGTCTTTTCGATGATAACTATGCAGATGGATCCTACGCTAGCGGTGTGGTTGTCACTGCCCCTTCCGTAAATTTCTCGGGCGTGACGCTGAAAGACGTGACGTTCGGGGCCATTGCATCGGCAAGCGATACCTTTTTCGAAGCTCCCCAGGGCGGAGGGATTATGGGGATGGCCTATCGAGGCTCGGCGGTCAGTACCAGGGCCAACGCGCGGGGCAATTTAGATCAGCCTGTAACCAAGAAAGATGTTGTCGGTTGTGACGGGGAAACCCCGTGTATGGTGCCCCTCTTGGATGCTCTGATTGCACAGCAGGAGCAGGGGGTGGGTGGTCAAGTCCGGGATATTTTTGCGATTTATGGCCATCCAACCTCGCCGGTGATGCTTCTGGGTGAGAGCAGCCTAGGAATAGAATCCCAAGAATACTACGAGGGAGAGCTACAGTATGCTCGTATGGAGGCCCCCTATGGACTCTACATGGTGGGGGTTGCCGGGCTGGGGGTGGTGGAAGCGCCGGGGATGGACGTGCCCAAAGGAGTAGCGGAGGCGGGCTCCACATTCATGCTCCATCAAGGGAACGCCGGTCTGGCCATCATTGATACGGGCGCCACGGGGTTATATTTCCCTCGCTCGGCATATCTCAAGCTCAAGACGTATCTGCAGACGCACTACTGTCATGTCCCCTTCATTTGTGGGCCCCTGCCGACGCCCACCCCCGAACTTTCTGACAGCGAGGCCGCAGCCGTCAAGGGAAAGCAGCAAGAGAGGGATCATTCACATCGAGCCCTTCGGAGTCGCCGCCACCATCGCCATCACCAACAGCCTTCCCAGGAGGAGGCGCAGGAAGAGGATGAGCCCCCCCCCTCGACGATCTTCGAGTCCAACATATGGGCCAAGTACGACGAGGCTACCGTGGCGCGCTTGCCGACACTGACCATTCGCTTGGAAGATGGGGGAATTGAGCTACGCTTGTCGCCGCAACAGTACTTGATACGGAATGTCATGCTGAGCGGGGTGACGGGGATGGACGGACAAGAAAAGACGGACATTGCTTATTACCAGTTTGGTATCAGGACATTCGGAGAAGGCGTTGCGGGTGGATCGCAAAGGAGGCGCATGGTCTCTGATCAAGCCAGTAGGAAATCTGAGCGCGGTCCAGAGGCTTTTCAGCGCGAAAAATACGAAGGGATGCTGCCGGGCACGAGCATTACAAGAGATGGCACTCACAGAGGGTCCGTCCGCCCCAACAAAAACAATGGATCCCCCCGGGAGCTATATATTTTGGGTGAATTGCTCTTGAACCAAATGTTTGTCGTCTTCGATAGAGATAAGAGACGGGTGGGGTTCGCTCCCGCAGCTGCTCGCGATCCATCGCTCAAACCCTCATCTCCAGAGTTCGTGGTCGTTCCGCCGGGCAATGGGACGGCAAATACAAATGTGTAAAGCAACATGCCTAGTCAAAGCCAAAAGAATATATAAGGACAGCGAAAATCTCTTCAGCCAGGATGGTGACGCTGTGCCTCCCGGGAACAAGGTGGATAAAGAGATCGCTCCAAGCATGAAAAAGGGTTAACTTTACGAGCTTTTCTTGCAATTTCTCGTCTTCTTTCAAGAATGCTATCATTTATTTTTGATTCGCCCTCGCACTGTCCCCCTTGACTTGCTTAGTCCTCCTTGACCAGGCCCCATCCCACCATCAAGTCATGCACGGGGTCGTAGTGGTTCTCCTCTAGTTGATACTTCTCCCATTCGCGATCCAAATGTTGCCCCGTCACGTCCAGCTCAGCGACTTGAGTCAAAAAGCTCTCCTTGAATAAGCCGGCTTTCGCGTATGGATCGTTCTGGATAAAGGCTCCCGCTTCCTCCAAATTTTCCGCGTTGAAAATGACCAGCGACCCCAACGGACTACCCTCCTCAGCATCGAGGCTGAACAAGGGACCTGCGGTCACGATGCGCTTCGACTTCCGCATATAGGCGAGATGAGCCTCGCGAGTCTGCATGCGCACGGGCAGCGCCCCCTCCTTGTCCAACCCAATCAGCGCAAATTGCAGACGCGGGGCGTAGAGAAGGTCGGGCTCCTTCAAAGGCCTCCAGTGATAACCCGTCAGGCTCTTGTACACGCCCAATTTCTTGTACGGATCCAGCTCCACAAAAGCTTTGACCAACGAGGGCGAAGAGGCGTTCATACCGAAAAGATTACCCCTGTTCCCCTGGAGGTCGTCTCGGACCAAGGCATAGTCCCACCATACACTCACAGGGCTCCGCTCATCCAAGTACGACCGCCGCGCCCATGCCAAATGCAAATAGCAGTTGGGAAGCCTTTGTTCGTGAAACACTTCGTCCCCGTCCTTGTCGAGGCCGACGGCAACATATCGCGTGTCGGTCATATCCCAGTGCTCGATATCGTCAACTGGAGGAGGAACGTAATACTCCATCTTTGAAGGCCGAAACATTTCGGGGTCCATCTCTTCAACTTCCTCGAACCGCTTCTCATCACGCAGCTCATCCAAATTGAACCGTTCAAAATCCGCATCTGAGTCACCTTTCCGCCGCCGCCGCGCATGGAGGACAACAGGGCTCGATATGGACGGGCGAGTTGAACTTTGTCCGAAAGGAGTCATGGCACCAACGCTGCCTCTTATCCGCCCCGCATTTAGCAAGGGAAAGGTATTGAAATGAAATGAAAAGACAGGGGAGACGATATCTAGGAGAAGGAAGGAGCAAAAAAGCAGGGTAGCACAATGGCGGTGCCTACTTGATGCTGCTGGTAGTGGGTGGAAGGCCTTCGTACTCCGCATCGACCTACGATGAAACAGGCAGGAATTTAAAGCCATCTCTCACCTATATTGGTGTAACAAAGATATCGGTCACGACGTGAATTTTCTGTGCGGACCGAGGCGCCAAAAGGAGCCCAAACATGCCATTTAATGGATGATAACCAACGGAGAAGGCTTCTGGCTGATGCTCGCTGAGGCTCGAGGGGAGGGCTTCCGTGTTCTTGAAATGCCAACACGCATGCCTGTTCTGCCAGGCAAACCGACGCTCACTGCCTCATCCGCGGACGCACGCACGCTCAGGCCACTTTTTTGAAGGGAAATGGCTGTCCACTGGTTTGCGAAGCTCCTGCTGCGGAGGCGGCTGTCTTCATCCTTCTTTTTGTCGGCGTGCGTGATGCTTCTGGCGCTGCAGTCTTCAACTGCAGTACCAGTCTCGCTTCCATCTTGGGCTACCGCGCTTCAAGAGTGTGTTTATGAACGCCAACGTCAGCTACAAGGCCAAATATTTGGGGTAGATGACTTTGTCGCACTGCGTGATAAGGTAAGATGGTGCAGTCGACGGAATGGAACGATATATTTCAAACTCTCCTTGTGAGAAGGTAATGTATTTATTAAGAAACACGGGATTGTATGCAGGAGCTTTGCGGTGCTGATCAACAAACACAGCAAACGTCAACTTGATGCACATTTTCTCCGATTTCCCCCCCCGCATAGATTGTTCAACATTGTCTTAATATATGTTCCTTTTCTTGCTGGTCCCTTTTCCAAAACATTCAGCTCATCTCAGAAATCCTGCTTTGGGGAAAATCCACGCCCGAAGTGATGCAGACTCGATTAGCCTACCCATATTTTGCCTTCCTGCCCAATCTCAAGGGCATAATTAGTACGACATCTGCCCCATCCATGGAGCCCGCCATTACCCCTACCATGTCGCCGGGCATGGACGGAGTATCCGGGCGCAGCGTGCACGGAGAAGAAGCTAGTACAAGCACAGGCATGAACTGGACACATCCTGTATCTCTGCGAGTCCAGGGGGGCTGCTTTGAATCTACGGCCTTCAGGTACTATGCCGGGACCCGACAAGTGGAAATTGATGCGGGTCGCCCCTCCTCCCCCGGGTGCAGTGATTTCTACATGCTGGCTACGACTAGTTCCTTCCACCTCGAGCACGTGACAAGACGGGGCCGGTACTTGGTCGAATGGCCCTTGCCCGCCGATCAATCTGACGCAGAGCGTTGGGACGAGGCGGCGAAAGGCATCCGAGTCTTCCTGTTCGCCACGACGGTGGAGGAAACCTGGCAGAGCGTTTTCCAGACGGCGGCTTTATTCGAGCCCGTTTTGACCCAAGACGTAAGTGAGAGGGCAGCGGCACGCAATGCCAAGTTTTTGAAGGACTACGCGGGTTTCGTCTTTGAAAAATTAGAGTCAAATGGGCCCGCGGAGGAGGAGGAGGTATCTGTGCAGGTGGAGAGGCGGAGAATGCTGGAGGATGACGAAGGCACACACAAAGTGCCTTTGCGGCTCCGGACAAGAGAAGCTGAGGCGCTCACTTCTCCCCTTTTGGCCATCCCCTTGCGCGAGTTCGGTCAGGGCAGGGCGGCTGTCATCGAGGAGTCGGAGGTCGGAAACGGCGATTTGTTTGGTGTCCTGCGCATGGACGGTCTGGACCCTATGCTGGCTTGGGGTATGGGAGCAACCACCGGGCACATGACCACGGCCCTGTGGATGGCGACAGGGGAGGGGGACGCGGAAGAAGAAGCCTTGTACATAGTGGAGAGCCAGGTCACGAGCAGTTATTGGCCGCAAAACAATGTCCAGCGGACACCGTTTCGGCAGTGGATGCAGTGGGCGGACGCCGCGGGATACAACGTGCTGTACGTGCCTTTGAGCGACGAGGCTCGGGCCGCCTTCGACGTGGAGAAAGCCCGGGCCTGGTTCCGAGAGATGGAGGGACTGGCCTATGGCTACCACTCCCTTCTCTGGGGATGGGTGGACACGGAGCGAGAGAACTACCCTTGCCTTCCCCCCGGCTTTGACCGGTGTCTGGAGTGGGCCTTTTTGGAGGTGGCCTTCGCCCTGATCGACAGGCACGTGCCGGCCATCGCCACCTTGCTCTGGAGCGAGGCATTCAATAAGCGCGTGGGAACGGAGGGACTTACCACCTCCGAGGTCTGGATGCGGGCGAACCTGTCCCTGTCCCTGCCCTCCTCGGCGGTGCCGGGCATAGTGGAGGAGGACGTGTGGTTGTACCACACGTCACGGGAGAGGAGGGAGGGAGGGAGGGAGGAAGTCTTGGGGCGGGCCATGGTGTGCTGTGTCTTTGTGTGTGGGATCTGGAAGGCGGCCGGGTTGTTAGGGGAGGCGTCGGAGGAGATTAACTGCGGAGAACTGACCAATGCCGACGACGTGATGCTGGCGCTCTTCCGCGGGGACATGCGGCAGATATTGGGGAAGTGGAAAATGTTTCTGCCGTCGTTTAATTTCAAAAAGCCGTTTCCTCACATGGACGAGAAATGCCCGAGTTTGGGCCCGGCGTATCAACAGCCTCTGGACTGCTAGACGAGTAAAAAAGGCTAGCGAGCCATGGAGCCAAGCTGTGTACATATCTACAGAAAATACTTCTTGACAGAGCATGAGGTTAACTGGATGGAGAGAGCAGAAAACCATGAATGGTCCGCTCGAGGGCCGATCAAAGCAAAATTTGACAATGCTTTCAGACGTGAGTCTCGCTTGATCTTGTTCTTCCCCGCTTCTCTTTAACATAAAATTACAGCAACTATTCTTTCCTTTTTACGTACCTCCACCTTCACCCTTTCTCTTGCTCTTTTTACTTTCTGATTTCTGTTTCCACGCTTATCCACACGAACTGACGCTCGCTTGCCGGTGTACTTCTTCCAATAGTTTTCGTCTGGTACGTCGGAGACACAGGTTCTCCTGTCCGCGCATATGTATTGGGCTATCCCTCATGTGCCTCGCCCGTTCCGTTGACGTCCTTGTTCCTTGCCCTCTCGCTCCTATTCCTGCATCAAAGCACAGGTTTCGACCCCTCCTTCCTGGCCGCCGCCGCCACCATGGACAGCCTGCTCAAAATGGGCGTGCTACTGGCCGCGGAGGGCAACGGTGCATTGGTCGTGTCCCCCAACGCTTCCCGGAGGCCTTGCTGATGCTCCGCAACCGTTTCACTCAAGCTTTTCAAGGCTTCGACCATCTCTGCGCACCGCGCCGCGTTCTCCTGCTTTTCTCCCTCCACCTCCGCAGTCACGCGCGCTACATCTGCCTCCGACTCATCTGCCGCCTGTTGATGGGCGCGCCGGACCTTCTCCACAGCCAAAAGCTGTGCCTGCACTTCCTTGCCTGCCACTTCCAGGGCTTCGTCTTTGGCCTTGCCCGATTTCCGCAGATGGGTCCACCGGTCCTCGAACCTAGACGCCTGTCGCTTCAAGTTCTCCATTTCCTGCGCAGCTTCTAACACCTTTTGCCGGTTACCCTGCACATTCTTGGTCGCGTCTTTCAGCTCCTTGCTCGCCAGTTTCACCTTCGCCATCTCCCCTTCGATCTCCTCCAGGGCCTTGATGGCCTTCCCAACCTCCTTCTCCCCCTTCTGTACCGCCTGTACCCGCAGATGCATTTCGCGGGCGTCCCGCTCCGTCGCCAGCCCCTCCTTTTTCTCCGTCTCCACTTCCTCTGCGGCGCTGGCCAATTCGCGCCGGACCCGTTCGGGACTCCGCACGATCTGCCCCCGCGTTTTCTCGCGTTCCTCGATCCCTGATTCCAGGGCCGAGCTGGCCTTCCCAATGCTCTCTTTCAGATCCTGACTCTGTTTTTTCAACTCGGCCCCCTGAGCACGAATCTCGGCCTGGCGCTTGTTCAATTGCTCCAGTTCCGCCTCCGCCACTTCGCACGCTTGTTCCAATCCTTCCATTTCCTCGCTCTCGGCCGCGGCTTGCTCCCGCAAGACGCCCAGCTCTTTCGCAACACCCACTTCCTCGTCCTGCAACCGCTTCAGGTTGTCCAAAAGCTCATCCCTTTTAACTGCAAGCTCCGAATACATGACCAAACGTTCTTCCCGGAATTTGGCGAAGTTGATGATGGCACTCAAATGCCGTCTGACCCTCTTAGGTTCGGGAGACAGCAAGTCTTTCATACTGAAGTCATGTACACCGCAAACAGTCATCATCTTTGCGCACGCCCGGAAGAATGCGAGCTCGGGAATAGATTCCTCGTGCAGCTCCGGATAGTTAAGCGCGTTGATGCCACTGAAGGCCGGCTGGCTCATTTCTTCTTTGGTGATGCCTAAGGGATGCATTAACATAGAAGGCGATGGGAAGAAGAAACTTTAGGATGGGATCCAGCGTGCAGCCAATAAACAGCGCTGTTCTGGGCACAACAGTAAGGCGACAGACAGAATTATGCACTGGAATTGGATTGGGGAAACAAGGTGGAATGGCAATCGTCCCGGTTCTCGCACCTGTGCAAATCTCCACCAAATACTCATAAGCCCGTCGAATGGCGTCACGATGCTTATCTGCCTCATTGATCTCCGCCTCCGTCAACCGCACCTGCAGCTCATGCATGCATTGCAGAATGTCGGGCGTCTTGAGGATAGGAAAGGAGAAGGCCTGCACTGACTGTTGCCGGCCGCCGAGACTGGCACGAGGACCCATGCTAGGGCGTGGCCCCATGGACGCACGTGGTCCAAGACTCTGACGGGAGTCGTTCCAACTCATGCCAATTTTTGATGCACGGTCGTGCTAGGTGGAAAAACGTGCATGTGCGACATAAAGGAGTGAGTTCGGGGCATGAGTGAAGAGTTAAGGAGAACGATGATGAGGTTGAACGTCCGAAGTTCCAAAAGAATGGTCCTTCTACCGCGAAAGTCAACTATAAAGGAAGTCCATTGCATAACATTGCATTGATGACATTAAAATGCGCGAGTGCGCTTGGAATGCGAGTAGAAATGACGCACAAAAATCCTTGCAGAGCACGGCCAGGCACACAATTCCTATTCCCGCCTTCTGGCAGCTTGCCTGCCTTCCTATCGATTCTAGGCTTTCCGAGCATAAGACAGCAACCACGACACCTTCACAGTGGTTGTCCAACTGGTAACTATGCATGCGATATATTACCGCACGCATCGCCTCGCCTTGGTGTGCATAACGCCAGCAAGAAAGAGGCAACCCAGCCTCTCTCTGGACGCTGTCGTCTCTCAGCGACCTTGACCTTTTTCTGGCGATAACCTGGTTATCCCAACCACCTGGCCCCCCGATAGTCACTAACCCCGAGTCCTTGGATATTCTCGTCGACGTGAACATCATTGCGCAACATTATTGGTGTAAAAGAGGATGGATGGCTTATTGATTGTCAATTTGGACCTTGTCTTCAGGCTATGATCGAGCTGGTGGCTACACCAACGGGCATGGGCCGATGTGGGCTGTGCGAAGAACGACTACTTTTGCTTCGACCAACATTGCTCTTCGTGCGTGAAAGCAACATGTCAGCAGGCTGCCATTGAATAAATTAAAACATTGAGTTTACGTCCAGAAGCTCATCGCGCAACACCAAAGGTTTAAATTCTCATTCTCCAAATCCATGTTTTTCACAGCTTCTCCCCCTCTATAGAACCTTGTGTCAAGGAACTACCTTCATCGACTAGAGCCACCCACCACCCCAGTTGCCATCGTTGCCGCAAGCTTGGCCGCTGTTCCTCCTATCGTCGCCTTCTTTAGCCCGTGGTCGTCCGTTCCATCATCCTTCTCTCCTTCCTCTCCTTTCTTCTCCCCTTCCCTCCTTGATCCGTTCCCCAAGCGCATATCCCCTACTCTATCGCTCAAGCCGTCCACCATCGACTTTGCTCCCTCCTCTCCCTTCCGCAGCGACCCCTCTCTCTTCAGACTTCCTACCTTTCCTACCTCCTTCGCTTTCTCAGGACGCGTAGCCACGCCGGCCCCCGTACCCCTACTGGAACCCTCCCCTTGCCGCTCCTCGGGCGGGAGACCGCACGCGATCCGCCGATCCCGTAGGAAAGGTTTGGCTTCGGGGTGGAACCGAATCATGTCCTCCAGGATCTGACGGGGGGAAAGCAGGGAAGGAGGGAGGGGGAAAAGAGGAGGAAGTCAGCCAGAGACCCAAGCCCGGGGAGCGGCCCTTCCAGTGATCCTACCTGTCTCTGCAAATTGACCTTGCTCAGCTCGCAGCTCTCAATATCCCCCCAGTGCACGTCTGTGAAGTGTTAGAAGGCAACATCTCAGTATGTCGCACAACCTCCAGGAGGGGCAGGGCGCGTGCAGCATGACACAGATAGTTTGCCGCAAAAACACCTCCACCACCCCTATTATACGCGATCAAGGTACATCCCCGACTCCTTAGTCCGTCCTTTCTCCAATCCTTCCCACCTGAGTCCGCCATGGTCTCCACCACAGGGTCATGCAAGGAAGCCAGATAGGGCTGCTCCAGCGCCTCCGCAACCGTTATTCTTTTCGCGGGGTCGATGACGAGCATTTCCGAAGAAGGGACAGGGCCTCGGGGCTGGCATCCGGGTATTTGGATTTCAGGTTGGAGGGCAGCGAGGACTGCGGCTCCTTCGGGAGGTTGAGCATGAAGCGGCGGGCCTTGTGATTGGTCACGAAAGCGAGCTCCTGTGGACGAAAGGGGTTCAGATCAGGCGTCCAGTGCATAGGAAGGGGGGGAGGTGCAATGGAATGACGGCGACGGGGCCAGACCATGAGGCCCGAGAAATGGTTGAGCAAACAGAGAAGGACAAAGATATTGAAAAACCTTGCATTGTTGTCGGTGCGTACCTCCGCGGAAGGTGTGCCCACCAGCTTGGTAATGAGCTTCAGCTGGTGGATGTAGTCATTGCCAGGGAAGAGAGGCTTTCGACCCAGCATTTCTCCGAAGATGCAGCCCACGGCCCATACGTCTATAAAAGGAAAATGCCAGGGCGGTGGTCCCCGCGTGACAAGAAGAGAAGGAAGGAAGGCTTTGAGTGCATGTCCACGCCTCACGTCTGACTCTCGAATGTCGCGGCATCACCACCACGGAAGACAAAGGAAACGTGGCAGTACGAAGCTTGGCACATGCGAACAGCAGCCTAGAACTCAACACTGCCGCGTCCTATCCAGTAGAAAGAAGTCCGAGAGAAGGTCGTACCTATCGCAGTGGTGTACTCCGGGCATGACAGCATGATCTCAGGAGCTCTGTACCAGCGCGTAACCACATACTCGGTCAAATCGCTTGCTTCTTGGGTGCCTACAGGCATCACCCCCCGCGAGAGACCAAAGTCGCAGATCTTCAGGTCACAGTTTGAGTTCAAAAGGATGTTGGAGGGCTGTGGAGCGAGAGAAAGGGAGGTAACTCAGGTTGGAGCAAGGACATCTAGGAACCCCCCGCCGCGATGGCGAGCTCAATAGGAATTGATCTACACGGCCTTGGCGCCTGCCAGGACTTCTGTGCCGTATCAAGCCTAGTCCCCACCCACCCTCCCTTCGCTCTCCCTCCGCAGACACACCTTCAGGTCCCGGTGGATGACATTCGCCGAGTGGATGTATTTCAAGGCGCAGAGCATTTGGTAGAGGAAGAATTGCACGTGGTCGTCCGTGAGTTTTTGGCGCGAATAGATGACACGGTGCAGGTCCGTGTCCATCAGCTCGCTGATGATGTACACGTCGTCAAAATCTGCCACGGGCGGGGCCTGGAGGTCCAGCACCCGGACAATGTTCTCGTGCTGAAAATGCATGAGCAAGCGGATCTCGCGCACGATGCGCTTGGCGTCCACCAAGTCCTCGAACGCGTTGGGGCACTTCTTGATCGCCACCTTCTGGCCAAGCTGGTTGTCAGTCGCCGAGATGACCACCCCATAGGCCCCGTGACCGATCGGTTTGATCAACTCGTAGCGGGCATCCAGGACGAATTCGGTGCCGACCACATAGAAGATTTTGGTATTCTTCCTCCCCCTCAGTCCCGAAGAACTCCGCGAGAGGCTCCGCCCGCTGCTGCTGCTTGTCATACCCCCGCTCCCTGCTTGCTGTGCTTGCAATGAGCGGATGGCGCTCGTGACCGCCACCGCCCACGCGTGCTTATCTTGAGGGGTTTCTGCGTTCAGCTGAAACCCCTTCCCTGCCGTCACGATGGAAAATCCATTTTTTTTGGATGAAGAGGAGGAGAATACGCTCTATCGAATGCAGGGAGCATGTCAAATGATGGGTAGGAAGATGGAAAGGGGAGGATGAAGTTTAGTTGATTAAGGCCTGAGACTACCGTGACACCATTCAGCACACTACCGTGACACCATTCAGCACGCTTCGTAATTACAAATCATCCAACTCCCAAACTTATAGATCTTTGCCCATCCAACCTGCCCTCGCTCTGTCATTTTCCCTCTATGATGCTCGATGAGATTTGCATGATGGCTTCCTCACTCTTTCTCTTCAGGCCTGATTTTTGGTTCGTACCTGCGCGGTCAAGGCCATTTGATTCCGGCATTTGGCATCCCCTTTCTTTGCGTAATAAGTGATTATGTGGCCGTGCAATGTAAAATAACGTCTTTTCCAAGTCATTCGCCCTTTCTTATTCAGCCAGCCTTCCACCTCCGCCGGAGTACGGTTCGCCTGGGCCGCTGCCATCATAGCTGCCGCCGAGGAGGAGGAGGAGGAGGAAGTCGAGGAGAAAGGCATCGCGCTTAGTCACTGACAGTGTGACACCGTCGTCCCCACCGACTCAGTCGTGAATACTTTATAATCTGTAATTTAGTGTGGCGCCATGTAAAGTTCTTGCACCCGGGTCTCCCTGTGCAACGGTGATGCTGCTTTTTCCTTTCTCAAGAGGGGCAGCCAAACGAGCCTTGCGGTATGCGTTTAGACACTATTGAGTGCACCAACTTATGCAAAAAATGATCCAACACCTGCTTATACTCCTGGATGGAGAAAAAAATGTGGTGGGGGATGAGAAGCGGTCGGTGTGAGGGAGATGAGGGGGAGGAAGCCGCACGGTAAAGATAATCAACTTGGAAGGGAGGAGCTTCAGGCAGCAGGCGAAGACGAAACAGTGGGCACATGACCTTTGACTAGCACCACGCCTTGACTGTCCAGGAATAGCCCATCTATATTGTGCCACCACATTTATCATGCAGAGTACATTTTCCTCCCGTCCGTACGCGTGTATCTGGTTCCCTGTCCCTGTTGTGGCCTGAGAGTGGCACCTCGCGTCACCCCCTCCGTGCTGTCTCTAGGGTTGGAAAGGCTTGCTAGCAACTTTTTTTCCCACCCAAACCTCTCAATGCCTCTCTATGAGGGGCTTATACATCTCATTTTACAAAAATCATGCTCTGGTGCACTTTTGGTGCTGGATAACACGTTGTCTAATCATGTCCGCGTGGTTTACCTGACGGATGCGGCTTTCTCATGACTCTCTCTACAGGAGGGAGGCAGAGGAGGTCTGCATTTAATACGGCCGCGGGGATGGCTTTATCCACCAGGAAACCGAATGAAGCATGTATCTTTCGGCTTTTAGATGCCTTGGAATATCCAGCATTATCTACGTTCTCTCTTGATGGTAGGTACACGCGCCTATCCATGCATATTTCTGTGTACTTTGTCTAAGCCCGTTCCCTCATTACCGGTCTTTCGGGACGTACCTCAAGCTGACAGCGTATCGCGTTGTGCACTGAAATAATTCAATATCTCACAGACCCAAATCAAGTATGCAAGGCCGTGTGGTACATTGAAGATCGCAAAATACGACTTTATGACATAGAAGATCGCAAACCTCTACGCACGCCTGGTCAAGAGTGGAGCCCGGCTTTACAAAAATACCTCGTAGATGTGCAATGCCCACACAGCTTTGAGGGCCAGTGGAACGCCGTATCGGAGACAGCACGTGTTCAAGTTCTACATTGGTTATTTGTAAAAGCGTTGGCGTTCCATTACTCGGACATGTCGGCTGATGCCATGAAAATGGACGTGGCGGCGGGGACCGCCGCATCAATAGAAGCCAATTCCTCGGGAACACCCATGGAAGTGGAGGCAGAATGTGCTGCAAGAGGAGAGCATATTCCAGTCGACTTTGACGAGCGGGTCCGGGCCTTGTCCTCACGCCTGGGCTTGCCAACCCCCTCTCCTTCTTCACCCAATCACCCTACCCCCGACCCGTCCTCCCTTCTCAAAACTCTGCAAGGCATCCTCTCCATCATCCAGCTCCGCTTGTCTCCCAACGCGGAAGTGGCCGCAAAAGATGGGGCGGTCGCCCGCCTGGACATCGACGATTTCCCATTGAGCTACACCACCCACGACCCCCTTGTCGACCGAGCGGCGCGGGCCCTGACCATGCTGTACGTGGCGGATCTCCGGGAGCTGCAGACGGACATCAACGACATTTTGGTGTCTGCCCAGGAGTTTACAGCCAATCCGTACGTAGCATGCTTGGAAGGGGGGAGGTGCGGGGCGTGGGGGTGAAAAAGCCTGGACAACTTCGCTTTCACAGTCTTCATTGAACGCTCTCCTCTCTTGTTTTCTTTTTCGTGTTGCACTTCTCATAATAGGAAAACCAACACAGCGCTGGGCAGGGTGGGGCGATGAGCAGCACCTGAAATCGGGGGGGGGGCTCGGGGGACAGACAGGGTCGAGCAGGTGAGACAGCTCACGAACCAGACAAAAGCCAGGTTGGAAAAGTAAGCTATCTCAACGGGGGCGCGTTTTTGCTTTTGCCATCCTCTGCCTTGATTTGCTTTCGCATTTTCTGAAAATTAGCCTCTTAGTCCATGTGGTAACCTCCATTTTGATCAATAATCTGGAAGCGTCGAATGGAAAACATAAGGAAGTGTTGTGTGAGAGACAGCTTAGCGGAGGGAAATGGAAGAGACAGGGAAGACAGGCGAGGTGGGGCCAAGGAGGGAGGGAAGGGGAGGCGTAGGACCACCCCTGTCCTCCACCACCCGGTCGTGAAACGAAACCAAGAAACCGCCGTGCTCGAATGCAGAGCCAAACCCGCTCTCCCCACCCTCCGATCTCCCTGGCGCCCGACCGCCTTACCTCCCCAGTGATGAACCCGGCCAGTGGGGAGATCAGAAAGCGGACCGTGTGGGCGACTTCTTCGGGCTCGCAAAAACGGCCCACGGGGATACTGTTCAACACTTGAACGCGCTGCTCCTCTCGGAGCTGCTGCATGACCATGGGGGTTTTCACGTAGGCAGGCGCGACGCCGTTGACGGTGATGCCGTCTCCTGCCTGCAGGGGGCGATAGAAATTAGGCGAAAGGGAGGCGGGAAAGGGATGGATGGAGCGGAAGGGATGGATCCTCTTTCGTTGAAAAACATCTGCATCCTTTGAATATGTATATCTGGAAACAGCAACGACGCGACCGGGACATCCCACTACCCTTATGACACTGGGTAGGTCTTGCTATTGAATAGAAGGGGGACCCACCGTCTCTCGGGCCAATGAAAAGGTCAAACTGGCCAGAGCACCCTTGCTAACAGCATAGGCTGTTCCCGCGGTGACTCCTCCTGTCTTGGCGGCCATGGAGGTGATGTTGACGATACGTCCGAAATGCATCGACCGCATGCACGGGAGCAGTTGTTGGGACAGGAGGAAGGCGCCGTCCACGTTCACATGCATGACCCGATGCCACTCCGTCAGGGAAGTCTGCACACATTTATGGTTCGATAGTAGCCCCGCGTTATTGATTAGCACGGAGACGGCCCCCAGGCGAGTGAGGATAGTGCGGCAGACTTCTTCCACTGCGGAGGCTGACGAGATGTCTACCGCGAAGGCATGATACTGGTCGCTCTTTTTATCCAACGTGGCTTTAAAAGCTGACAAGCCTTCGGCACGGATGTCCAAAGCAGCCACGACGTATCCCTCTAACAGGAGCATGCCGGTGATGCTTTCTCCGAGGGTACCTGCCGCGCCAGTGACCACGGCTACCTGTGAGGAAGTGAGAACAAAGGACGCAAGATGCAAGACAGGCCACAAGCTACGGTCAGATGAAATTTTCTTGTCTTGCCTACCATTGCACGCAACAAGCAAAGCTTTCGGATGACGTAAAAAAGCATAATAGCATAGTAGCCTGTAGCGGCATACTTCCTGCCGCAACCTCCTCCCTACACGTCGTACCTTTCTGCGGGCATGCTCCTGTGTGGTCAGATGATGCGAAGCCATACCGGCGCCTTTACCCACCACCTGTCCAGCCGCCTGAGTGTTTGTGGTGTTGTGGTTGCGTGAGTGAATGCTTCGGACGCAACATGACGTTTGTCGCTAAATCAAGTAACAGTGGCTTCAGCGAACTGTTGAACGTGCTGCCATTCCCTCTTTGGCCCTCGTTGCAAAGTTGCTCCAGTCAGACCATGTTCAAGAACGACACTTTTTTCATGGCCTTTATCTCGTACACTAGGCGTAATAACTAATCATAAACACTTCTGTGTTCGAAGCCCGGTATCTGCTAGCCATACCAAGGATCAGAATCGAAGGCGGGGGATGGAGAGGGTGCCTGCTTGATCCTCCTTCTCCACGAAGAAGCAAATCATCCAGCCAGCCAGCATGGAGAATGACCAAATTTCTGCAAATGTATCACAATCAGCCTCATCTGGCGTGGTGCAACAGCCTACGCCGCACCCGCCATCACCTCTTGCCGATGGAGGCTCCGAGACCGGACAGCACGAGAGCGAGGCACGTACCATCCCGCAGAAATCGACTACCTCAATTACAACGGAGAAGAAATCCATTTCGTCTTCAGCTCCTCACTACGAGGCACCGATACCGTCTCAACCGACCGAATCGCGATTGCAACCTGCACTTTCCCCTCTTTCACTTCCTATTCCGGCTCTGCCCCTACCATCGTCCGACATCAAGCCCGCCTTAAGCATTGATCCTGCCCGCGAAGCCTACCTCCGCCGGTACCTTGGCCGCGATGAATATCCAGTAAGCCTTCAGACGCGAATCGAGGCCTTCCTGGGAAGGCACCTGTACCCCCGCTATCAAGTGGGTGAATACGTGGAGGTCCGGGCCCGCCTCCTGCCCGGAGAGCACAAATTTGGGGGGCTGGGTCACGTGGTCGCCGTGCATACCGACCACTACTACGACATTCGGTACGCCTTGGGTGGGAACGAGAAGGCCGTGGACGGGAATTTCATTGTCTCGAGGGCCAAAGACGACAGCGCCCACCGGGGGCACCGGAGGAAGACGTGGCGCTGCGGAGGTTGTGGGGCCTTTGCGCACGAATGCCGTTGCGAGAGGAACGGGCGACGGCGGCAGTCTTCCGTGCGGAGGCATCTCTCCTCAAAAGCAGCGGGGCCGGGTGGGTGGGAGAAGGAAAAGAGTGCGGGCGCAGGACAGCGGGAGCGGCAAAGGGTGCGGAGGGAGGGACCACTAGGGACGAGATGGCAAATGGAAGAAGACGGAGAGACCGCGCACATCCGCCGGTCCTCCGTGGCTTTACCGCTGTCTTCCTGGGCTTCTGGCCATTCGTCGTCCTCGTCCTTGTCCCTGTCCGACGCCACAGGGTCTCCTGTGGACCGAGGAAGGTCCTCCCGGGCTGCCCCCACCGAGCCCGGGCACTCCCCCACCGAGCCCGGGCACTCCCCCCCCTCGCAGCGTCGCATCGGCCAGTCCTTCCCCTCTCCTTCCCTTGCCCCGCCGTGCCGAGATCCGCCTGCCCGCCGCCGTCACCCTCCCTGGGCCCGCGACGCGAGGATCCGGCCCGGCGTGGGAGGAGAGGCAGGTGCCAGTGAGAGCAGCGGGTCCTCCTCCTCCACCGAGGCCTCGTACGCCGCCCGCGCGGCTCGACGGGAAAAGGAGCGCTCGATCGCTCTCCGTGAGGAGGAGGAGGAGGAGG